>NC_092152.1:86144275-86189275 GCF_045791955.1 Oncorhynchus clarkii lewisi
CTCCTAGACACAGTTCATCTCTATCTCCACTCCTAGACACAGTTCATCTCTATCTCCACTCCTAGACACAGTTAAAACGTCTTTGGGACTGGGGTACAGTATTGAGTAGCTTGGATGAATAAGGTGCCCAGAGTAAACTGCCTGCTACTCAGGCCCAAAAGCTAGAATATGCATATAATTAGTGGTATTGGTTATCAAACACTCTGAAGTTTCTAAAACTGTTTGAATGATGTCTGTGAGTATAACATAACTCATATGGCAGGCAAAAACCTGAGAAGAAGTCCAAACCAGGAAGTGGGAAATCTTAGGTTTGTAGTTTTTCAGGTGATTGCCTGTCCAATATACCGTGTCTATGGGGTCATATTGCTTCAGGCTTCTACTACTGTTTGAATCAGGGGTCTGGCAGAATGCCATTAGTTTAGACACGCGAGCGTCCGTGAGAGTGAGTTCTGTTCCCTTTCATTTCTCAAGACAAAGGAATTGTCCAGTTGGAATATTATTTAAGATTTATGATAAAAAAAAACATCCTAAAGATTGATTATATACGTTTGACATGTTTCTACGAACTGTAATGGAACTGTTTTGACTTTTCGTCTGAACTTAGAGCCCGCGCCTTGTGAATTTGGATTTGTGAACTAAACACGCAAACAAAAAGGAGGTATTTGGACATAAATGATGGACTTTATCGAACAAAACAAACATTTATTGTGGAACTGGGATTCCTGGGAGTGCATTCCGATGAAGATCATCAAAGGTAAGTGAATATTCATAACACTATTTCTGAGTTTTGTGACACCTCTCCTTGGTTGGAAAATGGCTGTAGGTTTTTCTGTGGCTAGGCACTGACCTAACATAATTGCATGGTGTGCTTTTACCATAAAACTTTTTTTAAAATCTGACACAGCGGTTAGGGGGCGCTAGGGGGGGGTGCTATTAAAATTTTGGGATGAAAAACGTTCCCATTTTAAACAAGATATTTTGTCACGAAAAGATGCTCGACTATGCATATAATTGACAGCTTTGGATAGAAAACACTGACGTTTCCAAAAATGCAAAGATATTGTCTGTGAGTGCCACAGAACTGATGTTACAGGCGAAACCCAGATAAAAATCCAACCAGGAAGTGCCGCATTTTTTGAAACCGCCTCATGCCAATGACTCCTTATATGGCTGTGAATGAGCTACGAATGAGCTTACGTTTTCCACGTATTCCTCAAGGTGTCTACAGCATTGTGACGTCTTTGTACGCATTTCCCTTGAAGAATGGCCGTAAGGGACCATATATAGCAAGTGGTCACATGGTGTCTCCCGCAGCAAATCTTGCGTAAAATACTGAGGTAGCCATTTTTCCAATCGCTTCTTATGAGAAACCAATTGCCTCGACGGATATATTATCGAATATATATGTTAAAAACACCTTGAGGATGGATCCTAAACAACGTTTGCCGTGTTTCTGTCGATATTATGGAGCTAATTTAGAAAAAAGTTTGGCGTTGTAGTGGTAGCATTTTCCGGTCGATTTCTCAGCCAAGCATGATGAACAAATGGGAGCTATTTCTCCTACAAAAATAATATTTTGGGAAAAAAGGAACATTTGCTATCTAACTGGGAGTCTCCTGAGTGAAAGCATCTGAAGTTCTTCAAAAGTAAATTATTTAATTTGGTTGCTTTTCTTATTTTCGTGAAAATGTTGCCTGCTGCCAGCAGAGCCTGGCATAGCATTATGCCATGATAAACTTACACAAATGCTTGTCTAGCGTTGGCCTTAACGCATATTTTGAACATCTGAGACGACAAAAGGCTAAGCTTGTGTTTGAATATATTTAATTTGTGATTTTCATGAATAGGAAAAGTTTCTAGGTGTATTTATGTCCGCTGCGTTATGCTAATTCGTCTGAGGCGATGATTACGCTCCGGGGTCCGGGGGTAGCAAGAAATTAAGGAGAAGTTTCTTTAATTGTGTGTTCAACACTTGTATCTTTCATCAATGTTAATGAGTATATATATTATATTATATTGTATACTATATAATATATATATTATAAGTATTTCTGTAATTTGATGTGGCACTTTCACCGGATGTCTGTTTGAGACAATGCATTTCTGAACATAACGCACCAATTTCAAATGAGGCTTTTTGGACATAAAGATTCACTTCATCGAACAAAACACATATTTACTGTCTAACATGGAGTCCTGGGAGTGCCATCCGGTGAAGATCATCAAAGGTTAGTGATTCATTTTAACGTTACTTCTGTCTTTTGTGACACCTCTCCTTCTTTGGAAAATGGCTGTGTGTTTTTTCGGTGGCTTGGCGCTGACCAAGGTGTGCTTTCGCTTTAAAGCCTTTTTGAAATCAGACACTGTGGCTGAATTAAGGGGAAGATCATCTTTAAAATGGTGTATAATACTTGTATGTTGATGCTACCGTCCCACTTATGTTGTTTTGAATTTGGCGCCCTGCAATGTCATTGGCTGTTGGCGAGGTGGGATGCTACCGTCCCACCTATCCCAGAGAAGTTCATCAACAGCTCCACTCCAAGATACAGCTCATCTCCAGGTCCAGCCCTGTGTGTTTTACCTCTCTGATACTGAAGTGCCACCCCCCCCCTCCTAAAGTACCCCGTTCCTGGCCTTTTCACACTCTTTCTCTCTCTGTCTTTCCCTTTCACTCTCCTCTCTCTCTCTTCCTCACATTTAATCACTCTCACTTGAATTTTTCTCTTTCTCACTCTCCTCTATCTCTCCCTCATCTCCCTCTCTTGCCAACTTCCTCCCTGTTTGAAAACAGAACAAACCCCCACGCCTTTCTCCATCCTCCCTCCTCTATACCCCCTCCCCAATTCCCCCTCCCCCCCTACTCTCTCTCCCCCCAGCTGTGATTGTAGCCAGATGTTAACATTGACTGAGTCGGTTGTTAGCACAGTGCTAGAGATGTGGCATTTGGACCCGATTTGGCCAAGTCCTGTTCAACACACACACACACAAACACACACACACACACACACACACACACACACACACACACACACACACACACACACACACACACACACACACACACACACACACACAGCACACATAAAACACACACACACACACACACACACACACACACACACACACACAGCAAACCAC
This sequence comes from Oncorhynchus clarkii lewisi, assembly GCF_045791955.1. NCBI lineage: Eukaryota > Metazoa > Chordata > Actinopteri > Salmoniformes > Salmonidae > Oncorhynchus > Oncorhynchus clarkii. The sequence goes on from NC_092152.1 coordinate 86,147,414, forward strand.
AATAACACAGCAAAGCAAACACACAGAGGGGAACAACCACCTCATCTATTATCATATCCTCTTCATCAACCACCTCATCTATTATCATCTCCTCTTCATCAACCACCTCATCTATTATCATATCCTCTTCATCAACCACCTCATCTATTATTATCTCCTCTTCATCAACCACCTCATCTATTATCATCTCCTCTTCATCAACCACCTCATCTATTATCATCTCCTCTTCATCAACCACCTCATCTATTATCATCTCCTCTTCATCAACCACCTCATCTATTATCATCTCCTCTTCATCAACCACCTCATCTATTATCATCTCCTCTTCATCAACCACCTCATCTATTATCATCTCCTCTTCATCAACCACCTCATCTATTATCATATCCTCTTCATCAATCACCTCATCTATTATCATCTCCTCTTCATCAACCACCTCATCTATTATCATCTCCTCTTCATCAACCACCTCATCTATTATCATATCCTCTTCATCAATCACCTCATCTATTATCATATCCTCTTCATCAATCACCTCATCTATTATCAACTCCTCTTCATCAACCGCCTTATCTATTATCGTCTCCTCTTCATCAACCACCTCATCTATTATCAGCTTCCTCTTCATCAACCACCTCATCTATTATCATCTTCCTCTTCATCAACCACCTCATCTATTATCATCTCTTCATCAACCAGGTCAAACCACCTCATCTATTATCATCTCCTCTTCATCAACCACCTCATCTATTATCATATCCTCTTCATCAACCAGGTCAAACCACCTCATCAATTATCAGCTTCCTCTTCATCAACCACCTCATCTATTATCATCTCCTCTTCATCAACCACCTCATCAATTATCAACTCCTCTTCATCAACCACCTCATCTATTATCATATCTTCTTCATCAACCAGGTCAAACCACCTCATCAATTATCAGCTTCCTCTTCATCAACCACCTCATCTATTATCATCTCCTATTCATCAACCACCTCATCAATTATCAACTCCTCTTCATCAACCACCTCATCTATTATCATCTCCTCTTCATCAACCACCTCATCTATTATCATATCCTCTTCATCAACCAGGTCAAACCACCTCATCAATTATCAGCCTCCTCTTCATCATCCAGGTCATCTATTATTATCCCCTCTTCATCAACCACCTCATCTATTATCATCTCCTCTTCATCAACCAGGTAATCTATTATCATCTCCTCTTCATCAACCAGGTCATCTTTTATCATCTTCCTCTTCATCAACCAGGTCATCTATTATCATCTCCTCTTCATCAACCAGGTCATCTATTATCATCTCCTATTCTTCACAATTATTCTACTATGTATAATTTATTTTTTCCCTGCGTTGCAACAGGGTGATCCAATTAAGATCCTGCATCCTCCTGTCATTAAGGAAATCAATTTCTATGTGTGTGTGATGTAAATGTCCAAACACACATCTGATCACATCCTGGTACCCATCAGTTATACCACACACATACACTGTGTGAACACCTGCTCTTGCCATGACACAGACCGACCAGGTGAGTCCAGTCCAGGTGGAAGCTCTGATCCCTTATTGATGTCACATGTTTATAACCACTTCAAATCAGTGTAGATGAAGAAGAGGAGGAGACGGGTTGTTTGGGACAATTGATACGTGGATTGTGTATGTGTGCCATTCGGAGGATGAATGGGCAAATCACATCAAATCAAATCAAATTTATTTATATAGCCTTTCGTACATCAGCTGATATCTCAAAGTGCTGTACAGAAACCCAGCCTAAAACCCCAAACAGCAAGCAATGCAGGTGTAGAAGCACGACAAAAGATGTATGTGCCTTTGAACAGGGTATGGTAGTAGGTGCCTTTGAACAGGGTCTGGTAGTAGGTGTCTTTGAACAGGGTAGTAGGTGCCTTTGAACAGGGGTATGGTAGTAGGTGTCTTTGAACAGGGTATGGTAGTAGGTGTCTTTGAACGGGGGTATGGTAGTAGGTGTCTTTGAACGGGGTATGGTAGTAGGTGCCTTTGAACAGGGTATGGTGGTAGGTGCCTTTGAACAGGGTATGATAGTAGGTGCCTTTGAACAGGGTCTGGTAGTAGGTGCCTTTGAACAGGGTAGTAGGGGCCTTTGAACAGGGGTCTGGTGGTAGGTGCCTTTGAACAGGGGTATGGTAGTAGGTGCCTTTGAACAGGGTATGATAGTAGGGGCCTTTGAACAGGGTCTGGTAGTAGGTGCCTTTGAACAGGGGTATGGTAGTAGGTGTCTTTGAACAGGGGTATGGTAGTAGGTGTCTTTGAACAGGGGTATGGTAGTAGGTGTCTTTGAATAGGGGTATGGTCAGGGGTACGGTAGTAGGGGCGTTTGAACAGGGTATGGTAGTAGGTGTGTTTGAATAGGGGTATGGTCAGGGGTACGGTAGTAGGGGCCTTTGAACAGGGTCTGGTAGTAATCAAATTCAAATCAAATCAAATGTATTTATATAGCCCTTCGTACATCAGCTGATATCTCAAAGTGCTGTACAGAAACCCAGCCTAAAACCCCAAACAGCAAGCAATGCAGGTGTAGAAGCACGGTGGCTAGGAAAAACTCCCTAGAAAGGCCAAAACCTAGGAAGAAACCTAGAGAGGAACCAGGCTATGTGGGGTGGCCAGTCCTCTTCTGGCTGTGCCGGGTGGAGATTATAACAGAACATGGTCAAGATGTTCAAATGTTCATAAATGACCAGCATGGTCGAATAATAATAAGGCAGAACAGTTGAAACTGGAACAGCAGCACAGTCAGGTGGACTGGGGACAGCAAGGAGTCATCATGTCAGGTATTCCTGGGGCATGGTCCTAGGGCTCAGGTCCTCCGAGAGAGAGAAAGAAAGAGAGAATTAGAGAGAGCATATGTGGGATGGCCAGTCCTCTTCTGGCTGTGCCGGGTGGAGATTATAACATAACATGGACAAGATGTTCAAATGTTCATAAATGACCAGCATGGTCGAATAATAATAAGGCAGAACAGTTGAAAGAAACTGGAGCAGCAGCACGGCCAGGTGGACTGGTGACAGCAAGGAGTCATCATGTCAGGTAGTCCTGGGTGCCTAGGTGCCTTTGAACAGGGGTATGGTAGTAGGTGTCTTTGAATAGGGGTATGGTCAGTGGGTACGGTAGTAGGTGCCTTTGAACAGGGTATGGTAGTAGGTGTCTTTGAACGGGGTATGGTAGTAGGTGCCTTTGAACAGGGGTATGGTAGTAGGTGCCTTTGAACGGGGTATGGTAGTAGGTGTCTTTGAACGGGGTATGGTAGTAGGTGTCTTTGAACAGGGTATGGTAGTAGGTGTCTTTGAACAGGGTATGATAGTAGGTGTCTTTGAACAGGGTATGGTAGTAGGTGCCGGGCCCACCGGTCAAGAACTGCAACGCTGCTGGTATTTTTCCACGCTCAACAGTTTCCTGTGTGTATCAAGAATTGTCCACCACCCAAAGGACATCCAGCCAACTTGACACAATTGTGGGAAGCATTGGAGTCAACATGGGCCAGCATCCCTGTGGAACGCTTTCAACACCTTGTACAGTCCATTAACCCGACGAATCCATGTCCCGGCAAAATATTATATAGACCAATCAGAGTCTTGCTTGTCAACCAATCAGCTGTGAGTGTTCAAGACGAATCCATGCCCCGGCAAAAAGGGGGTGCAACTCATCGTTAGGAAGGTGTTCCTAACGGGTTGTGCAGTCAGTGGTACGAGGCGCCGTCAGGCATACCGCACAGTGTTTTGATGCTACTTCAACCTTTGCCAAGATGTAGCTAAGTATGTGTGTGTGTGTGTGTGTGTGGAATGTGAACATGGTGCAGGGTGTTTTCCCCTCCTCCTCCTCCTCCTCCCACCCTCCTCTTCCCTCCCCTCCTCCTCCTCCTCCTCCCACCCTCCTCTTCCCTCCCCTCCACTACCCTCCTCCTCCCACCCTCCTCCCCTTCCTTCCCCTCCACTACCCTCCTCCTCCTCCCACCCTCCCCCCTTCCCTCCCCTCCACTACCCTCCTCCTCCCACCCTCCTCCCCTTCCCTCCCCTCCACTACCCTCCTCCTCCCACCCTCCTCCCCTTCCTTCCCCTCCACTACCCTCCTCCTCCCACCCCCCCCCCCTTCCCTCCCCTCCACTACCCTCCTCCTCCCACCCTCCTCCCCTTCCCTCCCCTCCACTACCCTCCTCCTCCCACCCTCCCCACCTTCCCTCCCCTCCACTACCCTCCTCTTCCCACCCTCCTCCCCTTCCTTCCCCACTACCCTCCTCCTCCCACCCTCCTCCCCTTCCTTCCCCTCCACTACCCTCCTCCTCCCACCCTCCCCACCTTCCCTCCCCTCCACTACCCTCCTCTTCCCACCCTCCTCCCCTTCCTTCCCCACTACCCTCCTCCTCCCACCCTCCTCCCCTTCCTTCCCCTCCACTACCCTCCTCCTCCCACCCTCCTCCCACCCTCCTAAGGACCAGGGCCCTTAGGAGATGTGTTTGGACCAGGGCCCATAGGAGATGTGTTTGGACCAGGGCCCATAAGGGATGTGTTTGGACCAGGGCCCATAGGGGATGTGTTTGGTCCAGATAATGCAGGCCTTGTCTCATTGATAATGCAGGCCCTGTCTCAGTGATAATGCAGGCCCTGTCTCAGTGACAATGCAGGCCCTGTCTCAGTGATAATCCAGGCCCTGTCTCAGTGATAATGCAGGGCCTGTTTCGGTGATAACGCATGCCCTGTATCAGTGATAATCCAGGCCCTGTCTCAGTGATAATGCAGGCCCTGTTTCGGTGATAATGAGGATAATAATGTGTTTATTTTCTGTAAACAGCTGAACACTCCTCAGTCCTCCGCCTGAGAACAACAAGATGGAACTTGAACTGCTAGTTGTGGTGTCGCTCCGTCCTCCCACATGATAGTTTGTTTTGTGTTCTGTGTTCTGTGTCTCTGACTGTGTGTGTGTGTGTGTGTGTGCGTGTGTGTGTGCGTGTGCGTGCCTGTGTGTGTGTGTGTGTGTGTGTGTGCATGTGCGTGCCTGTGTGTGTGTGTGCGTGCGTGCGTGTGTGTGTGCGTGCGTGCGCGTGCGTGCGTGCATGTGTGTGTGTGTGTGTGTGTGTGTGTGTGTGTGTGTGTGTGTGTGTGTGTGTGTGTGTGTGTGTGTGTGTGTGTGTGTGTGTGTGTGTGTGTGTGTGTGTGTGTGTGTGCGTGCGTGCGTGCGTGCGTGCGTGCGTGTGTGTGTGTGTGTATAAGATTCTCTCTCAGTCTGTTGTTATGGTGGGTACAGGCCTGATGCGTTAATTGCCATGCAGAAGCAGAACTACGAGGAGAATCCCTTGTTAGGGATCATTAGGGGCAGATCGGTACTTTTTACATTTCATGCTCATTGCCTGAGCAGATTTCAACTGAAAAACACTTGGTGAAACTTTTCACGTATTCTGTCTCAGATGTCGTCCGCCTCCTCCTCATAACAGAGAGACTAGCCGAGATGTCCTCCTCCTCCTCGTCACAGAGAGACTAGCCGAGATGTCCTCCTCATCATCATCACATAGAGACTAAGTGAGATGTCCTACTCCTCATCATCACAGAGAGACTAGCCAAGATGTCCTCCTCCTCCTCATCACAGAGAGACTAGCCGAGATGTCCTCCTCCTCCTCATCACAGAGAGACTAGCCGAGATGTCCTCCTCCTCCTCATCACAGAGAGACTAGCTGAGATGTCCTCCTCCTCCTCCTCCTCATCACAGAGAGACTGGCCGAGATGTCCTCCTCCTCCTCATCACAGAGAGACTAGCCAAGATGTCCTCCTCCTCCTCATCACAGAGAGACTCCCCGAGATGTCCTCCTCCTCCTCATCACAGAGAGACTAGCCAAGATGTCCTCCTCCTCCTCATCACAGAGAGACTAGCTGAGATGTCCTCCTCCTCCTCATCACAGAGAGACTCCCCGAGATGTCCTCCTCCTCCTCATCACAGAGAGACTAGCCGAGATGTCCTCCTCCTCCTCATTACAGAGAGACTAGCCGAGATGTCCTCCTCCTCATCATCACAGAGAGACTAGCTGAGATGTCCTCCTCCTCATCATCACAGAGAGACTAGCCGAGACGTTGATTACATTACTTAGTTTGTAATATGGGCACTTAAATTACTCATATCTGGTGTCTCACAATCATGACCCAGTCAGTATCAACACAGTGATCCTGTCTCATCATCATGACCCAGTCAGTATCAACACAGTGATCCTGTCTCACCATCATGACCCAGTCAGTATCAACACAGTGATCCTGTCTCACCATCATGACCCAGTCAGTATCAACACAGTGATCCTGTCTCACCACCATGACCCAGTCAGGATCAACACAGTGATCCTGTCTCATCAACACAGTGATCCTGTCTCACCACCATGACCCAGTCAGTATCAACACAGTGATCCTGTCTCACCAACACAGTGATCCTGTCTCACCATCATGACCCAGTCAGTATCAACACAGTGATCCTGTCTCACCACCATGACCCAGTCAGTATCAACAAAGTGATCCTGTCTCACCATCACAGTGATCCTGTCTCATCAACACAGTGATCCTGTCTCATCAACACAGTGATCCTGTCTCACCAACACAGTGATCCTGTCTCATCAACACAGTGATCCTGTCTCATCAACACAGTGATCCTGTCTCATCAACACAGTGATCCTGTCTCACCATCATGACCCAGTCAGTATCAACACAGTGATCCTGTCTCACCATCATGACCAAGTCAGTATCAACACAGTGATCCTGTCTCATCAACACAGTGATCCTGTCTCACCAACATGACCCAGTCAGTATCAACACAGTGATCCTGTCTCATCAACACAGTGATCCTGTCTCACCATCATGACCCAGTCAGTATCAACACAGTGATCCTGTCTCGCCATCATGACCCAGTCAGTATCAACACAGTGATCCTGTCTCGCCACCACAGTGATCCTGTCTCGCCACCACAGTGATCCTGTCTCATCAACACAGTGATCCTGTCTCACCAACACAGTGATCCTGTCTCACCAACACAGTGATACTGTCTCACCAACACAGTGATCCTGTCTCACAAACACAGTGATCCTGTCTCACCAACACAGTGATACTGTCTCACCAACACAGTGATCCTGTCTCATCAACACAGTGATCCTGTCTCACCAACACAGTGATCCTGTTTCACAAACACAGTGATCCTGTCTCAGCATCATGACCCAGTCAGTATCAACACAGTGATCCTGTCTCACCAACACAGTGATCCTGTCTCACCATCATGACCCAGTCAGTATCAACACAGTGATCCTGTCTCACCAACACAGTGATACTGTCTCACCAACACAGTGATCCTGTTTCACAAACACAGTGATCCTGTCTCAGCATCATGACCCAGTCAGTATCAACACAGTGATCCTGTCTCACCAACACAGTGATCCTGTCTCACCATCATGACCCAGTCAGTATCAACACAGTGATCCTGTCTCACCACTAAGACCGAGTCAGGACCAACACAGTGATCCTGTCTCATCAACACAGTGATCCTGTCTCATCAACACAGTGATCCTGTCTCACCACCATGACCCAGTCAGTATCAACACAGTGAAATTGTCTCACCAACACAGTGATCCTGTCTCACCATCATGACCCAGTCAGTATCAACACAGTGATCCTGTCTCACCACCATGACCCAGTCAGTATCAACAAAGTGATCCTGTCTCACCATCACAGTGATCCTGTCTCATCAACACAGTGATCCTGTCTCACCAACACAGTGATCCTGTCTCATCAACACAGTGATCCTGTCTCATCAACACAGTGATCCTGTCTCACCAACATGACCCAGTCAGTATCAACACAGTGATCCTGTCTCATCAACACAGTGATCCTGTCTCACCATCATGACCCAGTCAGTATCAACACAGTGATCCTGTCTCGCCATCATGACCCAGTCAGTATCAACACAGTGATCCTGTCTCGCCACCACAGTGATCCTGTCTCGCCACCACAGTGATCCTGTCTCACCAACACAGTGATACTGTCTCACCAACACAGTGATCCTGTCTCACAAACACAGTGATCCTGTCTCACCAACACAGTGATACTGTCTCACCAACACAGTGATCCTGTCTCACAAACACAGTGATCCTGTCTCAGCATCATGACCCAGTCAGTATCAACACAGTGATCCTGTCTCACCAACACAGTGATCCTGTCTCACCATCATGACCCAGTCAGTATCAACACAGTGATCCTGTCTCACCATCATGACCCAGTCAGCATCAACACAGTGATCCTGTCTCATCAACACAGCGATCCTGTCTCATCAACACAGTGATCCTGTCTCACCACCATGACCCAGTCAGTATCAACACAGTGATCCTGTCTCACCAATACAGTGATCCTGTCTCACCATCATGACCCAGTCAGCATCAACACAGTGATCCTGTCTCATCAACACAGTGATCCTGTCTCACCAACACAGTGATCCTGTCTCATCAACACAGCGATCCTGTCTCATCAACACAGTGATCCTGTCTCACCACCATGACCCAGTCAGTATCAACACAGTGATCCTGTCTCACCAATACAGTGATCCTGTCTCACCATCATGACCCAGTCAGCATCAACACAGTGATCCTGTCTCATCAACACAGTGATCCTGTCTCACCAACACAGTGATCCTGTCTCACCAACACAGTGATCCTGTCTCATCAACACAGTGATCCTGTCTCATCAACACAGTGATCCTGTCTCACCAACACAGTGATCCTGTCTCACCAACACAGTGATCCTGTCTCATCAACACAGTGATCCTGTCTCATCAACACAGTGATCCTGTCTCACCAACACAGTCATCCTGTCTCATCAACACAGTGATCCTGTCTCATCAACACAGTGATCCTGTCTCATCAACACAGTGATCCTGTCTCATCAACACAGTGATCCTGTTTCATCAACACAGTGATCCTGTCTCATCAACACAGTGATCCTGTCTCACCAACACAGTGATCCTGTCTCATCAACACAGTGATCCTGTCTCTAACAACAACACAAGATACTTTTCTACTACTAATCCACCTCAACTCTGTACGTTTGTGTGTGTGTGTGTGTGTGTGTGTGTGTGTGTGTGTGTGTGTGTGTGTGTGTGTGTGTGTGTGTGTGTGTGTGTGTGTTCGTGCTCCTAGGTGGGTAGGTTAGGAGATTGCTGAAAGAGAGGCTCTGTGATTTGAGACAGGTGGATAATATGTGGATTACGATTCAACCCACAGTCTGGAGTGGATGGATGGGACTGGGGAGAGACAATGGAGATGATCCACACACACACACACACACACACAGTCTGGAGTGGATGGGTGGGACTGGGGAGAGACAATGGAGATTATCCACACACACACACACACACACACACACACACACACACACACACACACCCTTCTCTTCGCCACAGACTTAGCAGCACATTGTGAAACGTAGTGATTCCTCGAGCTCAGCCCACCGTACCAGACATAACAGTGTTGCCATGACACCGGGGCGTCTGAATGGAGATCTAGGGATTTTTTCCTTCTAGATTAAAGGTTATCTCTGAATTATGAAGATCATTTACCTCAGATTAAAATACCTTGAACCGTGGGCAGGTTCAGTCCAACATACCCACGTCAGTAGTCTGTAAACACCTCTATGCTGACAGAGTAGCTACAGTCCAGTAGTCTGTAAAGACCTCTATGCTGACAGAGTAGCTACAGTCCAGTAGTCTGTAAACACCTCTATGCTGACAGAGTAGCTACAGTCCAGTAGTCTGTAAAGACCTCTATGCTGACAGAGTAGCTACAGTCCAGTAGTCTGTAAAGACCTCTATGCTGACAGAGTAGCTACAGTCCAGTAGTCTGTAAACACCTCTATGCTGACAGAGTAGCTACAGTCCAGTAGTCTGTAAACACCTCTATGCTGACAGAGTAGCTACAGTCCAGTAGTCTGTAAACACCTCTTGGCCAATCATATCACACCATGTCTGGTTAATCGTGTTCTGACCAATCATATCCACACCATGCCTGGTTAATCGTGTTCTGACCAATCATATCCACACCATGCCTGGTTAATCGTGTTCTGACCAATCATATCACACCATGTCAAGGCTGTGTTTTGTTTTGTCTCTCCCTGTTTGGAATATTTATGTATTTAACGAGCTGGGATGGGGCCCAGAACACACACACACACACACACACACACTCACACACACACACACACACACACACACACACACACACACCATGGGGCCCAGAACAGCTGAACACAGAGCTGTTGCATCTTGCCAAATATTAAAGGAACACAGAAAAACAGACTAAGAGAAACGACAACAGTCATGGGACTTTGTGGCCGCAGAGGAACAAGCAATTTGTCCCAAAGTCAGAGCCTGGAATATTTATTGTGTTGTTTCATCATTCTTCAACCTCGGCTGTGTCCCGATTGGCACCATAGTCATTATTTAGTGATCCCCTCCACCCCTCCTCGGCTGTGTCCCGATTGGCACCATAGTCATTATTTAGTGAACCCCTCCTCTCCTCCTCGGCTGTGTCCCGATTGGCACCATAGTCATTATTTAGTGTACCCCTCCTCCCCTCCTCGGCTGTGTCCCGATTGGCACCATAGTCATTATTTAGTGATCTCCTCCTCCCCTCCTCGGCTGTGTCCCGATTGGCACCATAGTCATTATTTAGTGATCCCCTCCTCCCCTCCTCGGCTGTGTCCCGATTGGCACCATAGTCATTATTTAGTGATCCCCTCCTCCCCTCCTCGGCTGTGTCCCGATTGGCACCATAGTCATTATTTAGTGATCCCCTCCTCTCCTCCTCGGCTGTGTCCCGATTGGCACCATAGTCATTATTTAGTGATCCCCTCCACCCCTCCTCGGCTGTGTCCCGATTGGCACCATAGTCATTATTTAGTGATCCCCTCCACCCCTCCTCGGCTGTGTCCCGATTGGCACCATAGTCATTATTTAGTGATCCCCTCCTCTCCTCCTCGGCTGTGTCCCGATTGGCACCATAGTCATTATTTAGTGATCCCCTCCTCCCCTCCTCGGCTGTGTCCGGATTGGCACCATAGTCATTATTTAGTCATCCCCTCCTCTCCTCCTCGGCTGTGTCCCGATTGGCACCATAGTCATTATTTAGTGATCCCCTCCACCCCTCCTCGGCTGTGTCCCGATTGGCACCATAGTCATTATTTAGTGATCCCCTCCACCCCTCCTCGGCTGTGTCCCGATTGGCACCATAGTCATTATTTAGTGATCCCCTCCTCTCCTCCTCGATGTCCTCTTGTTTAATTGAGCAGACTGTCTAATACGTCAACTGCAGCATCTCAAACAAGCCACGAATTACAACCATTGAGTCTATGGAGCTTCAGCTTTGGGGAAGACGTAAACTAATTCAGAACAGAAATGTATTCTGTTGCAGAAGAGATCATCAACATAGAGGGTTGGTGCTGAGAGCACACTTCCTGTTAATCAACATAGAGTGTTGGTGCTGACAGCACACTTCCTGTTAATCAACATAGAGTGTTGGTGCTGACAGCACACTTCCAGTTAATCAACATAGAGGGTTGGTGCTGAGAGCACACTTCCTGTTAATCAACATAGAGTGTTGGTGCTGACAGCACACTTCCTGTTAATCAACAGAGTGTTGGTGATGACAGCACACTTCCTGTTAATCAACATAGAGTGTTGGTGCTGACAGCACACTTCCTGTTAATCAACATAGAGTGTTGGTGCTGACAGCACACTTCCTGTTAATCAATCTAGAGTGTTGGTCCTGACAGCACACTTCCTGTTAATCAACAGAGTGTTGGTGATGACAGCACACTTCCTGTTAATCAACATAGAGTGTTGGTGATGACAGCACACTTCCTGTTAATCAACATAGAGTGTTGGTCCTGACAGCACACTTCCTGTTAATCAACATAGAGTGTTGGTGCTGACAGCACACTTCCTGTTAATCAACATAGAGTGTTGGTGATGACAGCACACTTCCTGTTAATCAACATAGAGTGTTGGTGCTGACAGCACACTTCCTGTTAATCAACATAGAGTGTTGGTGATGACAGCAAACTTCCTGTTAATCAACATAGAGTGTTGGTCCTGACAGCACACTTCCTGTTAATGGTCACAGGGCTCTGGTCAAATAATATATTTATATATATAGGGAATAGAATGCAGAGAAATTCAACAGATTTTCTTATCAGACGTCCCTAACAGGAAACCCCCTTCCATACACAACAAACTTGAAGGGGAATATTACGAGTGTGTTCAGTTTACAGGCCTTTCTGATCTGGTCATAGATGACAAACTCCCACGCTGCTATTGTTGCCTGTTAGACAAACAGACTAATGTCAGATGATGCTTTCTCTCTGAAGAACCAATGACAAACGGCTCTGCTCCCCGAAAACATTGTTTTATATCCCACATAATGTGTCAATTAACTAGCTATCTGAGTGGGTGAATAAACACCAGACCACTAGGAGACTATTCACCACCACAGCTCTGTTGGGGTTCACCAATAGAGGGAGGGAGGGAGGGAGGGAGGGAGGGAGGGAGGGAGGGAGGGAGGGAGGGAGGGGGAGAGGGAGAGAGAGAGAGAGAGAGAGAGAGAGGGGGAGAGAGGGAGAGATAGAGAGAGAGGGAGAGAGAGAGAGAGAGAGAGAGAGAGAGAGAGAGAGAGAGAGAGAGAGGGAGGGAGGGAGGGAGGGAGGGAGGGAGGGAGGGAGAGATGGTTGACGAGGACACCAAGTCAGAAAAATAACAGCATACAGAACATTCCCTGTTCACACATCAATCAGGACCGGACCAAGCCACTAGAACAACACCCAGTGTTCTCCAGGGACCAGCCCGGTGGTTCTGAAGGCTGTTTCTGAAGGCTGTTTCTCTTTAACCTACGTAGTGCACTACTTGTGACCGGGACCCTACGGGTGGATGGTCTATGGGTCCTGGTCTAATGTAGTGCACTACTTGTGACCGAGGCCCTACGGGTGGATGGTCTATGGGTCCTGGTCTAATGTAGTGCACTACTTGTGACCGGGACCCTACGGGTGGATGGTCTATGGGTCCTGGTCTAATGTAGTGCATTACTTGTGACCGGGACCCTACGGGTGGATGGTCTATGGGTCCTGGTCTAATGTAGTGCACTACAGTAGAGGGTGCCATTTGGGAAACAGCTCAATGTGGCATACCTCCACAATATATTAGATGGTTGATTGAACCTCATACCTCCACAATATACTAGATGGTTGATAGACCCTCATACCTCCACCGTATCTAGATGGTTGATAGACCCTCATACCTCCACAATATACTAGATGGTTGATTGACCCTCATACCTCCACAATATACTAGATAGTTGATAGACCCTCATACCTCCACCGTATACTAGATGGTTGATAGACCCTCATACCTCCACCGTATACTAGATGGGTGATAGACCCTCATACCTCCACCGTATACTAGATGGTTGATAGACCCTCATACCTCCACCGTATACTAGATGGTTGATAGACCCTCATACCTCCACCATATGTATACTAGATGGTTAATAGACCCTCATACCTCCACCTAATACTAGATGGGTGATAGACCAGACCCTCATACCTCAACCATATACTAGATGGTTGATAGACCCTCATACCTCCACCATATACTAGATGGTTGATAGACCCTCATACCTCCACCGTATACTAGATGGTTGAAAGACCCTCATACCTCCACCATATACTAGACGGGTGATAGACCAGACCCTCATACCTCCACCATATACTAGATGGTTGATAGACCAGACCCTCATACCTCCACCATATACTAGATGATTGATAGACCAGACCCTCATACCTCCACCATATACTAGATGGTTGATAGACCCTCATACCTCCACCATATACTAGATAGTTGATAGACCCTCATACCTCCACCATATGTATACTAGATGGTTGAAAGACCCTCATACCTCCACCGTATACTAGATGGTTGATTGACCCTCATACCTCCACCGTATACTAGTTGGTTGATAGACCCTCATACCTCCACCGTATACTAGATGGTTGATAGACCCTCATACCTCCACAATATACTAGATGGTTGATAGACCCTCATACCTCCACAATATACTAGATGGGTGATAGACCCTCATACCTCCACCGTATACTAGATGGTTGATAGACCCTCATACCTCCACCGTATACTAGATGGTTGATAGACCAGACCCTCATACCTCCACCATATACTAGATGGGTGATAGACCCTCATACCTCCACCATATACTAGATGGGTGATAGACCAGACCCTCATACCTCAACCATATACTAGATGGTTGATAGACCCTCATACCTCCACCATAGACTAGATGGTTGATAGACCCTCATACCTCCACCGTATACTAGATGGTTGAAAGACCCTCATACCTCCACCGTATACTAGATGGTTCATAGACCCTCATACCTCCACAATATACTAGATGGGTGATAGACCCTCATACCTCCACAATATACTAGATGGGTGATAGACCCTCATACCTCCACCGTATACTAGATGGTTGAAAGACCCTCATACCTAAACCGTATACTAGATGGTTGATTGACCCTCATTCCTCCACCATATACTAGATGGTTGATAGACCCTCATACCTCCACCATATACTAGATGGGTGATAGACCCTCATACCTCCACCATATACTAGATGGGTGATAGACCCTCATACCTCCACCATATACTAAATCAAATCAAATCAAATCAAATGTATTTATATAGCCCTTCGTACATCAGCTGATATCTCAAAGTGCTGTACAGAAACCCAGCCTAAAACCCCAAACAGCAAGCAATGCAGGTGTAGAAGCACGGTGGCTAGGAAAAACTCCCTAGAAAGGCCAAAACCTAGGAAGAAACCTAGAGAGGAACCAGGCTATGTGGGGTGGCCAGTCCTCTTCTGGCTGTGCGGGTGGAGATTATAACAGAACATGGCCAAGATGTTCAAATGTTCATAAATGACCAGCATGGTCGAATAATAATAGGGCAGAACAGTTGAAACTGGAGCAGCAGCAGAGTCAGGTGGACTGGGGACAGCAAGGAGTCATCATGTCAGGTAGTCCTGGGGCATGGTCCTAGGGCTCAGATCAGTTGAAACTGGAGCAGCAGCACGGCCAGGTGGACTGGGGACAGCAAGGAGTCATCATGTCAGGTAGTCCTGGGGCATGGTCCTAGGGCTCAGGTCCTCCGAGAGAGAGAAAGAAAGAGAGAAGGAGAGAATTAGAGAACGCACACTCAGATTCACACAGGACACCGAATAGGACAGTACTCCAGATATAACAAACTGACCCTAGCCCCCCGACACATAAACTACTGCAGCATAAATACTGGAGGCTGAGACAGGAGGGGTCAGGAGACACTAGATGGTTGATAGACCCTCATACCTCCATCATATACTAGATGGTTGATAGACCCTCATACCTCCACCATATACTAGATGGTTGATAGATCCTCATACCTCCACCATATACTAGACGGGTGATAGACCAGACCCTCATACCTCCACCATATACTATATGGTTGATAGACCAGACCCTCATACCTCCACCATATACTAGATGGTTGATAGACCCTCATACCTCCACCATATACTAGATGGGTGATTGACCCTCATACCTCCACCATATGTATACTAGATGGTTGATAGACCCTCATACCTCCACCATATACTAGATGGTTGATAGACCAGACCCTCATACCTCCACCATATACTAGATGGTTGATAGACCAGACCCTCATACCTCCACCATATACTAGATGGTTGATAGACCAGACCCTCATACCTCCACAATATACTAGATGGTTGATAGACCAGACCCTCATACCTCCACCATATACTAGATGGGTGATAGACCCTCATACCTCCACCATATGTATACTAGATGGTTGATAGACCCTCATACCTCCACCATATACTAGATGGTTGATAGACCCTCATACCTCCACCATATACTAGATGGGTGATAGACCCTCATACCTCCACCATATACTAGATGGGTGATAGACCCTCATACCTCCACCATATACTAGATGGGTGATAGACCCTCATACCTCCACCATATACTAGATGGGTGATAGACCCTCATACCTCCACCATATGTATACTAGATGGTTGATAGACCCTCATACTTCCACCATATGTATACTAGATGGGTGATAGACCCTCATACCTCCACCATATACTAGATGGGTGATAGACCCTCATACCTCCACCATATACTAGATGGTTGATTGAACCTCATACCTCCACAATATACTAGATAGTTGATAGACCCTCATACCTCCACCGTATACTAGATGGTTGATAGACCCTCATACCTCCACCGTATACTAGATGGTTGATAGACCCTCATACCTCCACCATATACTAGATGGTTGATAGACCCTCATACCTCCACCGTATACTAGATGGTTGATAGACCCTCATACCTCCACCATATACTAGATGGTTGATAGACCCTCATACCTCCACCATATACTAGATGGTTGATAGACCCTCATACCTCCACCATATACTAGATGGGTGATAGACCGGACCACCAGCAGAGCATTGTGGCTGTGTTTTCTCCAAACGTTGCCAGCTCGCCCCTGGGGGGAAAGGGAAATATCAGACATTCTGTGGTCTGTGTCATCAAGGACGTACATCCAGACCCGACCAAGAGCTGAACACATCTTGGAAGAATAATGCTGAGAATGAGAGTGCAGAGTACTGTGTTCTGTTGGATGGTTCTGTTGTTTATGTGTGGTACTGTGTTCTGTTGGATGGTTCTGTTGTTAATGTGTGGTACTGTGTTCTGTTGGATGGTTCTGTTGTTAATGTGTGGTACTGTATTCTGTTTGATGGTTCTGTTGTTAATGTGTGGTACTGTATTCTGTTGGATGGTTCTGTTGTTAATGTGTGGTACTGTGTTCTGTTGGATGGTTCTGTTGGATGGTTCTGTTGTTAATGTGTGGTATTGTGTTCTGTTGGATGGTTCTGTTGTTAATGTGTGGTATTGTGTTCTGTTGGATGGTTCTGTTGTTTATGTGTGGTACTGTGTTCTGTTGGATGGTTCTGTTGTTTATGTGTGGTACTGTGTTCTGTTGGATGGTTCTGTTGTTTATGTGTGGTACTGTGTTCTGTTGGATGGTTCTGTTGTTAATGTGTGGTACTGTGTTCTGTTGGATGGTTCTGTTGTTTATGTGTGGTACTGTGTTCTGTTGGATGGTTCTGTTGGATGGTTCTGTTGTTTATGTGTGGTACTGTATTCTGTTGGATGGTTCTGTTGTTAATGTGTGGTACTGTGTTCTGTTGGATGGTTCTGTTGTTTATGTGTGGTACTGTGTTCTGTTGGATGGTTCTGTTGGATGGTTCTGTTGTTAATGAGTGGTACTGTGTTCTGTTGGATGGTTCTGTTGGATGGTTCTGTTGTTTATGTGTGGTACTGTGTTCTGTTGGATGGTTCTGTTGTTAATGTGTGGTACTGTGTTCTGTTGGATGGTTCTGTTGGATGGTTCTGTTGTTTATGTGTGGTACTGTGTTCTGTTGGATGGTTCTGTTGTTAATGTGTGGTACTGTGTTATGTTGGATGGTTCTGTTGTTTATGTGTGGTACTGTGTTCTGTTGGATGGTTCTGTTGTTGATGTGTGGTACTGTGTTCTGTTAGATGGTTCTGTTAGATGGTTCTGTTGTTTATGTGTGGTACTGTGTTATGTTGGATGGTTCTGTTGTTTATGTGTGGTACTGTGTTCTGTTGGATGGTTCTGTTGTTTATGTGTGGTACTGTGTTCTGTTGGATGGTTCTGTTGGATGGTTCTGTTGTTTATGTGTGGTACTGTGTTCTGTTGGATGGTTCTGTTGGATGGTTCTGTTGTTTATGTGTGGTACTGTGTTCTGTTGGATGGTTCTGTTGTTTATGTGTGGTACTGTGTTCTGTTGGATGGTTCTGTTGTTGATGTGTGGTACTGTGTTCTGTTGGATGGTTCTGTTGTTTATGTGTGGTACTGTGTTCTGTTGGATGGTTCTGTTGGATGGTTCTGTTGTTAATGTGTGGTACTGTGTTCTGTTGGATGGTTCTGTTGTTTATGTGTGGTACTGTGTTCTGTTGGATGGTTCTGTTGTTTATGTGTGGTACTGTGTTCTGTTGGATGGTTCTGTTGTTTATGTGTGGTACTGTGCTCTGTTGGATGGTTCTGTTGGATGGTTCTGTTGTTTATGTGTGGTACTGTGTTCTGTTGGATGGTTCTGTTGGATGGTTCTGTTGTTTATGTGTGGTACTGTGTTCTGTTGGATGGTTCTGTTGTTAATGTGTGGTACTGTGTTCTGTTGGATGGTTCTGTTGTTTATGTGTGGTACTGTATTCTGTTGGATGGTTCTGTTGGATGGTTCTGTTGGATGGTTCTGTTGTTTATGTGTGGTACTGTGTTCTGTTGGATGGTTCTGTTGTTTATGTGTGGTACTGTGTTCTGTTGGATGGTTTTGTTGTTTATGTGTGGTACTGTGTTCTGTTGGATGGTTCTGTTGTTTATGTGTGGTACTGTGTTCTGTTGGATGGTTCTGTTGTTTATGTGTGGTACTGTGTTCTGTTGGATGGTTCTGTTGTTTATGTGTGGTACTGTGTTCTGTTGGATGGTTCTGTTGGATGGTTCTGTTGTTTTAGTGGTACTGTGTTCTGTTGGATGGTTCTGTTGTTTATGTGTGGTACTGTGTTCTGTTGGATGGTTCTGTTGTTTATGTGTGGTACTGTGTTCTGTTGGATGGTTCTGTTGGATGGTTCTGTTGTTTATGTGTGGTACTGTGTTCTGTTGGATGGTTCTGTTGGATGGTTCTGTTGTTTATGTGTGGTACTGTATTCTGTTGGATGGTTCTGTTGGATGGTTCTGTTGTTTATGTGTGGTACTGTGTTCTGTTGGATGGTTTTGTTGTTTATGTGTGGTACTGTGTTCTGTTGGATGGTTCTGTTGTTTATGTGTGGTACTGTGTTCTGTTGGATGGTTCTGTTGTTTATGTGTGGTACTGTGTTCTGTTGGATGGTTCTGTTGTTTATGTGTGGTACTGTGTTCTGTTGGATGGTTCTGTTGGATGGTTCTGTTGTTTTAGTGGTACTGTGTTCTGTTGGATGGTTCTGTTGTTTATGTGTGGTACTGTATTCTGTTGGATGGTTCTGTTGGATGGTTCTGTTGTTTATGTGTGGTACTGTGTTCTGTTGGATGGTTCTGTTGTTTATGTGTGGTACTGTATTCTGTTGGATGGTTCTGTTGGATGGTTCTGTTGTTTATGTGTGGTACTGTGTTATGTTGGATGGTTCCGTTGTTTATGTGTGGTACTGTATTCTGTTGGATGGTTCTGTTGGATGGTTCTGTTGTTTATGTGTGGTACTGTGTTCTGTTGGATGGTTCTGTTGTTTATGTGTGGTACTGTGTTCTGTTGGATGGTTCTGTTGTTTATGTGTGGTACTGTGTTCTGTTGGATGGTTCCGTTGTTTATGTGTGGTACTGTGTTCTGTTGGATGGTTCTGTTGGATTGTTCTGTTGGATGGTTCTGTTGTTTAAAAATACATTTAGATTAGTTTAACCCTTGTTTGGTTACTACATGATTCCATATGTGTTATTGCAAAGTGTTGATGTCCTCATTATTATTCTACAATGTTGAAAATAGTGAAAAAATGTAATAAAAACCCTTGAATGAGTAGGCGTGTCCAGAACTTTCATCTCACCTCAACAGGGGGTCCCAGCCCGTGTCCCCAGTTATTTCAAGTATAGAAGTTAAGTTGTCGACACCTTAATTAAAAGTTACATACAAATCAAATCAAATCAAATCAAATTTTATTTGTCACATACACATGGTTAGCAGATGTTAATGCGAGTGTAGCGAAATGCTTGTGCTTCTAGTTCCGACAATGCAGTAATAACAAGTAATCTAACTAACAATTCCAAAACTACTGTCTTATACACAGTGTAAGGGGATAAAGAATATGTACATAAGGATATATGAATGAGTGATGGTACAGAGCAGCATAGGCAAGATACAGTAGATGGTATCGGGTACAGTATGTACAAATGAGATGAGTATGTAAACAATACCGCTCTGTAATGAACACGTTCGTTTCTAAAACACCTCCTAGAACCACACACTCACTGCAAGATAGTCGCGCCACCTCCACTCCTCCTCTCCTCCACTCCAGGACACAGAGCCTGTCTGATACAGTCTGGAAAACGTGGGTTGTCCTGCCACTCTGTCTCTCTCTGTGGTGTTGTTGTGTTGTCTTTGTGTCCTGGGGTGGAATGAGGTGTGAGGAGGGGTGTGAGGTGGCTGGTTGACACTACAGGACGCACACAGACACTCAGACTAGAGGAGGAAACGGTGTGTTCCCTCCTGAGTTTCATCAGATTAGAGGAGGAAACGGTGTGTTCCCTCTGAGTTTCATCAGATTAGAGAAGGAAACGGTGTGTTCCCTCCTGAGTTTCATCAGATTAGAGGAGGAAACGGTGTGTTCCCTCTGAGTTAAACCAGATTAGAGGAGGAAACGGTGTGTTCCCTCCTGAGTTTCATCAGATTAGAGAAGGAAACGGTGTGTTCCCTCTGAGTTAAACCAGATTAGAGGACGAAACGGTGTGTTCCCTCCTGAATTACATCAGATTAGAGGAGGAAACGGTGTGTCCCTCCTGAATTACATCAGACTAGAGGAGGAAACGGTGGGTTCCCTCCTGAGTTTCATCAGATTAGTGAAGGAAACGGTGTGTTCCCTCCTGAGTTTCATCAGACTAGAGGAGGAAACGGTGTGTTCCCTCATAGTTAAACCAGATTAGAGGAGGAAACGGTGTGTTCCCTCCTGAGTTAAACCAGATTAGAGGAGGAAACGGTGTGTTCCCTCCTGAGTTTCATCAGATTAGAGAAGGAAACGGTGTGTTCCCTCCTGAGTTTCATCAGATTAGAGGAGGAAACGGTGTGTTCCCTCCTGAGTTTCATCAGACTAGAGGAGGAAACGGTGTGTTCCCTCCTGAGTTTCATCAGACTAGAGGAGGAAACGGTGTGTTCCCTCCTGAGTTTCATCAGACTAGAGGAGGAAACGGTGTGTTCCCTCCTGAGTTTCATCAGACTAGAGAAGGAAACGATGTGTTCCCTCCTGAGTTTCATCAGAAACGGTGTGTTCCCTCTGAGTTAAACCAGATTAGAGGAGGAAACGGTGTGTTCCCTCTGAGTTAAACCAGATTAGAGGAGGAAACGGTGTGTTCCCTCTGAGTTACATCAGATTAGAGAAGGAAACGGTGTGTCCCTCTGAGTTAAACCAGATTAGAGGAGGAAACGGTGTGTTCCCTCTGAGTTACATCAGATTAGAGAAGGAAACGGTGTGTCCCTCTGAGTTAAACCAGATTAGAGGAGGAAACGGTGTGTTCCCTCTGAGTTACATCAGATTAGAGAAGGAAACGGTGTGTTCCCTCCCGAGTTAAACCAGAGTAGAGGAGGAAACGGTGTGTTCCCTCTGAGTTACATCAGATTAGAGGAGGAAACAGATTCAGTGATAAAGGACAGTTCTCGTTTTGTTTCCTGATTCTTATTCACTTAACCCCCACAACCCTCCTCTTCTCTCCTCACCCGCCCCTTCCACTCCTCCTCTCCTCCTCTCACCCTCTCCTCTCCTCAACCGCCCCTTCCACTCCTCCTCTCCTCCTCTCACCCTCTCCTCTCCTCACCCACCCCCTCCACTCCTCCTCCCCTCTCCTCTCCTCACCCACCCCCTCCACTCCTCTCCTCTCCTCTCCTCAACCGCCCACTCCACTCCTCCTCTCCTCCTCTCACCCTCTCCTCTCCCACCCCCTCCACTCCTCGTCTCCTCCTCTCCTCTCCTCACCCACCCCCTCCACTCCTCCTCCCCTCTCCTCTCCTCACCCACCCCTTCCACTCCTCTCCTCTCCTCTCCTCAACCGCCCACTCCACTCCACCTCTCCTCCTCTCACCCTCTCCTCTCCTCACCCACCCCTTCCACTCCTCCTCTCCTCCTCTCACCCTCTCCTCTCCTCACCCACCCCCTCCACTCCTCCTCTCCTCCTCTCACCCTCTCCTCTCCTCACCCACCCCTTCCACTCCTCCTCTCCTCCTCTCCTCTCCTCACCCACCCACCCCCTCCACTCCTCCTCCCCTCTCCTCTCCTCACCCACCCCCTCCACTCCTCCTCCCCTCTCCTCTCCTCACCCACCCCCTCCACTCCTCCTCCCCTCTCCTCTCCTCACCCACCCCCTCCACTCCTCCTCCTCTCTCCTCTCCTCAACCGCCCACTCCACTCCTCCTCTCCTCCTCTCACCCTCTCCTCTCCTCACCCACCCCTTCCACTCCTCCTCTCCTTCTCTCACCCTCTCCTCTCCTCACCCACCCCCTCCACAACTCCTCTCCTCCTCTCACCCTCTCCTCTCCTCACCCACCCCCTCCACTCCTCCTCCCCTCTCCTCTCCTCACCCACCCCCTCCACTCCTCCTCCCCTCTCCTCTCCTCACCATCATCTCCTCTTCTCTCCTCACCCGCCCCCTCCACCCCCTCTTCTCCTCCTCTCACCCTCTCCTCTTCTCTCCTCACCCACCCCCTCCACTCCTCCTCTCCTCCTCTCACCCTCTCCTCTCCTCACCCACCCCCTCCTCTCCTCCTTTCACCCTCTCCTCTTCTCTCCTCACCCACCCCCTCCTCTCCTCCTCTCCTCTCCTCTCCTCTCCTCACCCACATCTCCTCTCCTCCTTTCACCCTCTCCTCTTCTCTCCTCACCCACCCCCTCCACTCCTCCTCTCCTCCTTTCATCCTCTCCTCACCCACCCCCTCCTCTCCTCTCATCACCCACCCCCTCCACTCCTCCTCTCCTCCTCTCACCCTCTCCTCTTCTCTCCTCACCCACTCCCTCCACTCCTCCTCTCCTCCTCTCACCCACTCCTTTCCTCTCCTCACCCACCCCCTCCTTTCCCCCTCTCACCCACCCCCTCCTCTCCCTCTCTCACCCACCCCCTCCTCTCCCCCTCTCACCCTCTTCTCTCCTCACCCGCCCCCGCCACTCCTCCTCTCCTCCTCTCACCCACTCCTCACCCACCCCTCCTCTACCCCTCTCACCCTCTCCTCTCCTCTCCTCACCCACCCCCTCCACTCCTCTTCTCCTCCTTTCACCCTCTCCTCACCCACCCCCTCCTCTCCTCTCATCACCCACCCCCTCCTCTCCCCCTCTCACCCTCTCCTCTTCTCTCCTCACCCACTCCCTCCACTCCTCCTCTCCTGCTCTCACCCACTCCTCTCCTCACCCACCACCTCCTCTCCCCCTCTCACCCTCTCCTCTTCTCTCCTCACCCACCCCCTCCACTCCTCCTCTCCTCCTCTCACCCACTCCTCACCCACCCCCTCCTCTCCTCTCATCACTCACCCCCTCCTCTCCCCCTCTCACCCTCTCCTCTTCTCTCCTCACCCACTCCCTCCACTCCTGCTCTCACCCACTCCTCTCCTCTCCTCACCCACCGCCTCCTCTCCCCCTCTCACCCTCTCCTCTTCTCTCCTCACCCACCCCCTCCACTCCTCCTCTCACCCACTCCTCTCCTCTCCTCTCCTCACCCACCCCCTCCACTCCTCCTCTCCTCCTCTCACCCTCTCCACTTCTCTCCTCACCCGCCCCTTCACTCCTCCTCTCCTCATCTCACCCACTCCTCTTCTCTCCTCACCTACCCCCTCCACTCCTCATCTCCTCCTCTCACCCTCTCCTCTCCTCACCCACCCGCTCAACTCCTCCACTCCTCCTCTCACCCTCTCCTCTTCTCTCTCCTCTTTTTTCATTTTGAGAAAAGGTTTGAGAGCCAACAACTGAAACAATAGTGAGGCTTTCCAAAACCTCCCTGTGTTAAAACAATACCATCAATCAGGCAGAGCCCAGCGGACAGGCAAACACACACAGCTATTAAGTGGAGCACTTCTCATGTTTCCCTGTTAACTCTTCTCTTCTCTGTTAACACTTCACTTCTCTGTTAACTATTCTATTCTCTGTTAACTCTTCACTTCTCTGTTAACCCTTCTCTGTTAACTCTTCTCTGTTAACTCTTCTCTGTTAAACTCTTCTCTGTTAACTCTTCTCTGTTAACTCTTCTCTGTTAACTCTTCACTTCTCTGTTAACTCTTCTCTGCTAACTCTTCTCTTCTCTGTTAATTAACTCTTCTCTGTTAACTCTTCTCTGTTAACTCTTCTCTTCTCTGTTAACCCTTCTCTGTTAACTCTTCTCTGCTAACTCTTCTCTGTTAAACCTTCTCTGTTAACTCTTCTCTGTTAACTCTTCTCTTCTCTGTTAACTCTTCTTTGTTGACTCTTCTCTTCTCTGTTAACTCTTCTCTGTAAACACTTCTCTTCTCTGTTAAATCTTCTCTGTCAACTCTTCTATGTTAACTCTTCTCTTCTTTGTTAACTCTTCTCTGTTAACTCTTCTCTGTTAACTCTTCTCTGTTAGCTCTTCTCTGTTAACTCTTCTCTGTTAACTCTTCTCTTATCTGTTAACTCTTCTCTGTTAAACCCTTCGCTTCTCTGTTAACTCTTCTCTTCTCTGTTAACTCTTCTCTGTTAACTTTTCTTTTCTCTGTTAACTCTTCTCTGTTTCTCTGTTAACTCTTCACTTCTCTGTTAACTCTTCTCTGTTAACTCTTCACTTCTCTGTTAACACTTCTCTGTTAACTCTTCTCTTCTCTGTTAACTCTTCTCTGTTAACCCTTCTCTGTTAACCCTCCTCTGTTAACTCTTCACTGTTAACTATTCTCTTCTCTGTTAACTCTTCTCTGTTAACTTTTCTCTGTTAAACTCTTCTCTCTTAACTCTTCTCTGTTTAACTCTTCTCTGTTAACTCTTCTCTGTTTAACTCTTCTCTGTTGACTCTTCTCTTCTCTTTTAACACTTCTCTTCTCTGTTAACGCTTCACTTCTCTGTTAACTCTTCTCTGTTAACTCTTCTCTGTTAACCCTTCTCTTCTCTATTAACTATTCTCTGTTAACTCTTCTCTGTTAACTCTTCTCTTCTCTGTTAACTCTTCTCTGTTAAACCCTTCTCTTCTCTGTTAACTCTTCTCTGTTAAACCCTTCTCTTCTCTGTTAACTCTTCTCTTCTCTGTTAACGCTTCTCTTCTCTGTTAACTCTTATCTGTTAACTCTTATCTGTTAACTCTTCTCTTCTCTGTTAACTCTTCTCTTCTCTGTTAACTCTTCTCTGTTAACTCTTCTCTGTTAACTCTTCTCTTCTCTGTTAACTCTTCTCTTCTCTGTTAACTCTTCTCTTCTCTGTTAACTCTTCTCTTCTCTGTTAACGCTTCTCTGTTAACTCTTCTCTTCTCTGTTAACTCTTATCTGTTATCTCTTCTCTGTTAACTCTTCTCTTCTCTGTTCACCCTTCTCTTCACTGTTAACTCTTCTGTTTACTCTTCTGTTAACTCTTCTATTCTCTGTTAACTCTGAATTCACATGGAGGGATGAGACAGCAAGGCTTGAAAACACAATGAGGAGGAGAGACTTCCCCTCCCATCCCCCCCCCCCTTCCCCTCCTCTCCCCTCCCCCCTCCCCACCCCTCCCTCCCCCCCTCCTCCCCCTTCCCTCCCCCTCGCCTCGTCTCCCCCCTGCTCCCCCCCCTCACCCCTCCCCTCCTCCCCCTCCCCTCCTCCCCCTCCCCACCCCCTCCCCTCCCCACCCCTTCCCCCCTCCCCTCCTTTTCCCTCTCGTCTCCCCTCCTTCCCCCCCTCCCCCTCTCTCCCCCTGCCCTCTCCTCTCTCCTCCTTCCCCCCTCCCCTCCTCTCCATATCTCTCCAGTGTACCTATCTACCTGTGTAAACACTAGGACATGTTATCAGGCCTAAAGCCCTGTATGAGGCTGTGTACATGCTTCATGTTATGGGGTCTGGGATCTTTCAGCCTTCAAGTGATCTTGGGACTTTAACCATTGACATGAGGGGGGAGAGAGGTGGGTGGAAGGGTGAGGAAAGGTGAGGGCAGTGTGTTTTACTCCAAACCCCTCCCTGTGCAAACACACTGCTGTGTTATATCGCCACACACACACACACACACACACACAAACACACGCTGTACATAATGTCTGTCAATACACAGCAACCTACACCTGTCTGTACCTGTCATTAACCTGATGTTATCACCTACCTGTCTGTGCCTGTCATTAACCTGATGTTACCACCTACCTGTCTGTACCTGTCATTAACCTGATGTTACCACCTACCTGTCTGTACCTGTCATTAACCTGATGTTACCAACTACCTGTCTGTACCTGTCATTAACCTGATGTTATCACCTACCTGTCTGTACCTGTCATTAACCTGATGTTATCACCTACCTGCCTGTACCTGTCATTAACCTGATGTTATCACCTACCTACACCTGTCTGTACCTCTCATTAACCTGATGTTACCACCTACCTGTCTGTACCTGTCATTAACCTGATATTATCACCTACCTGTCTGTACCTCTCATTAACCTGATGTTATCACCTACCTGTCTGTACCTGTCATTAACCTGGTGTTACCACCTACCTGTCTGTACCTCTCATTAACCTGATGTTATCACCTACCTCTCTGTACCTCTCATTAACCTGGTGTTACCACCTACCTGTCGGTACCTGTCATTAACCTGATGTTATCACCTACCTCTCTGTACCTCTCATTAACCTGATGTTACCACCTACCTGTCGGTACCTGTCATTAACCTGATGTTATCACCTACCTACCTGTACCTCTCATTAACCTGAGGTTACCACCTACCTGTACCTCTCATTAACCCGATGTTATCAGGCTATGATCCAACTGAACTGATAAGAGACATTACCATGCATCGCTCTCTGCCCTGAAAGGATCTTGTCAGATGGTAGTCTGTTCCTCATACTGTGCTCTGAGCCAATCGGGTTCCATTTAGCAAGCAGCCAATCCAAGAGCCTGAGATTGGGATCAATGGTTCAAATCATTCCCTGTTAATTCTGTTTTTATCTCGTTATAATTGTTTCATTACTGTGTCGGTGGTGACTCAAAGCTCCAGACTTCCAGGAGCCTCCCCACACTGCTGAGGGCTGTAACCCGGCCGTGTCACACCATGGGCTGGGGAGAAAGCAGGCCAGAGCTGGCCCCTGTCCAACAATCAAGTCTCCCAAACTTTGATCTGCCCTGTACCCAGGACTCAACACCTTCCCTCGCCCTGAGGCGAGATACCCTTGCCGTCTTTACAACACAGACACACACACTCAAACACACACACGCATGCACACACAAACACACACACACACACACACACACACGTTCTACACCTGCACTGGCTATATGCACTCTCAGATCTCTATCCACACACACATACTGTACACTGACACTCCCAAACACACACATACACACACGTGCACGCAGCCACACACACACACATATGCACTCACACACAAATAACACACTCAGGCATACTGACACCGAGCAAACACATACACACTCACAAAAATGAAATAAAATCAAATGTTATTTGTTGAATGAACCAAAACCTTACCATGAAATGCTTGTTGACGAACCCAACGATGGGTTACATACAGGAAGGGAGATATATACAGGAAGTACCAGATCAATGTGGAGCTATATACAGGAAGCACCAGATCAATGTGGAGCTATATACAGGAAGTACCAGATTAATGTGGAGCTATATACAGGCTGTACCAGATCAATGTGGAGCTATATACAGGAAGTACCAGATCAATGTGGAGCTATATACAGGGAGCACCAGATCAATGTGGAGCTATATACAGGAAGCACCAGATCAATGTGGAGCTATATACAGGAAGCACCAGATTAATGTGGAGCTATATACAGGCTGTACCAGATCAATGTGGAGCTATATACAGGAAGTACCAGATCAATGTGGAGCTATATACAGGAAGTACCAGATCAATGTGGAGCTATATACAGGAAGTATCAGATCAATGTGGAGCTATATACAGGAAGTATCAGATTAATGTGGAGCTATATACAGGCTGTACCAGATCAATGTGGAGCTATATACAGGAAGTACCAGATCAATGTGGAGCTATATACAGGGAGCACCAGATCAATGTGGAGCTATATACAGGAAGCACCAGATCAATGTGGAGCTATATACAGGAAGCACCAGATTAATGTGGAGCTATATACAGGCTGTACCAGATCAATGTGGAGCTATATACAGGAAGTACCAGATCAATGTGGAGCTATATACAGGAAGTACCAGATTAATGTGGAGCTATATACAGGCTGTACCAGATCAATGTGGAGCTATATACAGGGAGCACCAGATCAATGTGGAGCTATATACAGGAAGCACCAGATCAATGTGGAGCTATATACAGGAAGCACCAGATTAATGTGGAGCTATATACAGGCTGTACCAGATCAATGTGGAGCTATATACAGGAAGTACCAGATCAATGTGGAGCTATATACAGGGAGCACCAGATCAATGTGGAGCTATATACAGGAAGCACCAGATCAATGTGGAGCTATATACAGGAAGCACCAGATTAATGTGGAGCTATATACAGGCTGTACCAGATCAATGTGGAGCTATATACAGGAAGTACCAGATCAATGTGGAGCTATATACAGGAAGTACCAGATCAATGTGGAGCTATATACAGGAAGTATCAGATCAATGTGGAGCTATATACAGGAAGCACCAGATCAATGTGGAGCTATATACAGGAAGTATCAGATCAATGTGGCGCTAAATACAGGAAGTATCAGATCAATGTGGAGCTATATACAGGAAGTATCAGATCAATGTGGAGCTATATACAGGAAGTACCAGATCAATGTGGAGCTATATACAGGAAGTACCAGATCAATGTGGAGCTATATACAGGAAGTACCAGTACCAGATCAATGTGGAGCTATATACAGGGAGTACCAGATCAATGTGGAGCTATATACAGGGAGTACCAGTACCAGATCAATGTGGACCTATATACAGGAAGTACCAGATCAATGTGGAGCTATATACAGGAAGTACCAGTATCAGATCAATGTGGAGCTATATACAGGGAGTACCAGATCAATGTGGAGCTATATACAGGAAGTACCAGTACCAGATCAATGTGGAGCTATATACAGGAAGTACCTGTATCAGATCAATGTGGAGCTATATACAGGACGTACCAGTATCAGATCAATGTGGAGCTATATACAGGGAGTACCAGATCAATGTGTCGACAGAGAGGATATACAGCCCATAGTTAAATGGATGGTACGTAATGACTGTTACGACAGAGAGGATATACAGCCCATAGTTAAATGGATGGTACGTAGTGAGGATATATAGCCCATAGTTAAATGGATGGTACGTAATGACTGGTACGACAGAGAGGATATACAGCCCATAGTTAAATGGATGGAACGTAATGACTGTTACGGCAGAGAGGATATACAGCCCATAGTTAAATGGATGGTACGTAATGACTGTTACGACAGAGAGGATATACAGCCCATAGTTAAATGGATGGTACGACAGAGAGGATATACAGCCCATAGTTAAATGGATGGTACGTAATGACTGGTACGACAGAGAGGAAATACAGCCCATAGTTAAATGGATGGTACGTAATGACTGTTACGACAGAGAGGATATACAGCCCATAGTTAAATGGATGGTACGTAGTGAGGATATACAGCCCATAGTTAAATGGATGGTACGTAATGACTGGTACGACAGAGAGGATATACAGCCCATAGTTAAATGGATGGTACGTAATGACTGTTACGACAGAGAGGATATACAGCCCATAGTTAAATGGATGGTACGTAGTGAGTGTTACGACAGAGAGGATATACAGCCCATAGTTAAATGGATGGTACGTAATGACTGTTACGACAGAGAGGATATACAGCCCATAGTTAAATGGATGGTACGTAGTGAGGATATACAGCCCATAGTTAAATGGATGGTACGTAGTGACTGTTACGACAGAGAGGATATATAGCCCATAGTTAAATGGATGGTACGTAGTGAGTGTTACGACAGAGAGGATATATAGCCCATAGTTAAATGGATGGTACGTAGTGACTGGTACGACAGAGAGGATATACAGCCCATAGTTAAATGGATGGTACGACAGAGAGGATATACAGCCCATAGTTAAATGGATGGTACGACAGAGAGGATACATAGCCCATAGTTACATTCCTGAGAACCTGGCTAAAACAACACACTGGTGATGTAAACACCTCAGATGTCTGACTGCTGATCTATCTATCTATCTATCTATCTATCTATCTATCTATCTATGTATCTATCTATCTGGTGGATAGACAGAGTGACAGGCGGGCGGTTGGGTGGAAGGATACGGGACAAGCTGCCAGAGGCCCCCCTAGTGACGGTGATATCAAATCAAATGTATTTTCAAAGCCCTTCATACATCAGCTGATGTCACAAAGTGCTGGACAGAAACCCCAGCCTAAAACCCCAAACAGCAAGCAATGCAGGTGTAGATGCATATCCACTGGCCATCTAGAGGTTAACGCCAGGGGCCCCAGAACCACCAGAACCACAAGTCTCCACCCCCCCCCCCCCCCCCTAGTGGGCCTCTTATCAGAACCCACCCTCCAACCGCAAACCAACCCCCCACAGGACCCCAAACCTGGAAACATATGTTCAACCTAAAGAGCAGCCCGATCAACAACTCGCCTCAAACCACCTGCCTTCGTTCCAGGTTATTATTTCTGATGAGTCTCTGACATCACTACGCTGAAACTGTGGTCACCGGTAGGAGGTAGAGACAGTAGGGGGGAGAGCAGGAGAAGAGGGGAAGGACTGGCTAGGTTGGACTGGACAGGGCTTCCACAGGGGGGAAGGACTGGCTAGGTTGGACTGGACAGGAATACCACAGGAGAAGAGGGGAAGGACGGGCTAGGTTGGACTGTACAGGGCTACCACAGGAGAAGAGGGGAAGGACTGGCTAGGTTGGACTGTACAGGGCGTCCACAGGAGAAGAGGGGAAGGACGGGCTAGGTTGGACTGGACAGGGCTACCACAGGAGAAGAGGGGAAGGACTGGCTAGGTTGGACTGGACAGGGCTACCACAGGAGAAGAGGGGAAGGACTGGCTAGGTTGGACTGGACAGGGCGACCACAGGAGACGAGGGGAAGGACGGGCTAGGTTGGACTGGACAGGGCTACCACAGGAGAAGAGGGGAAGGACTGGCTAGGTTGGACTGGACAGGGCGACCACAGGAGACAAGGGGAAGGACGGGCTAGGTTGGACTGGACAGGGCTACCACAGGAGAAGAGGGGAAGGACTGGCTAGGTTGGACTGTACAGGGCGACCACAGGAGACAAGGGGAAGGACGGGCTAGGTTGGACTGGACAGGGCTACCACAGGAGAAGAGGGGAAGGACGGGCTAGGTTGGACTGGACAGGGTGACAACAGGGGGGAAGGACTGGCTAGGTTGGACTGGACAGGGTGACCACAGGGGGGAAGGACGGGCTAGTTTGGACTGTACATGGCGACCACATGGGGAAGGACGGGCTAGGTTGGACTGGACAGGGAGACCACAGGAGAAGAGGGGAAGGACTGGCTAGGTTGGACTGTACAGGGCGACCACAGGGGGAAGGACTGGCTAGGTTGGACTGTACAGAGCTACCACACGGGGGAAGGACTGGCTAGGTTGGACTGGACAGGGGGGAAGGACTGGCTAG
This sequence comes from Oncorhynchus clarkii lewisi, assembly GCF_045791955.1. Lineage (NCBI taxonomy): Eukaryota > Metazoa > Chordata > Actinopteri > Salmoniformes > Salmonidae > Oncorhynchus > Oncorhynchus clarkii. Next base: position 86,179,157 of record NC_092152.1, read on the forward strand.
GTTGGACTGGACAGGGTGACCACAGGAGAATGACTGGCTAGGTTGGACTGGACAGGAATACCACAGGGGGGAAGGACTGGCTAGGTTGGACTGGACAGAGCTACCACTGGGGGGAAGGACTGGCTAGGTTGGACTGTACAGAGCTACCACAGGGGGGGAAGGACTGGCTAGGTTGGACTGGACAGGGTGACCACAGGGGGGAAGGACTGGCTAGGTTGGACTGGACAGGGGGGAAGGACTGGCTAGGTTGGACTGTACAGAGCTACCACACGGGGAAGGACTGGCTAGGTTGGACTGGACAGGGTGACAACAGGGGGGAAGGACTGGCTAGGTTGGACTGTACAGAGCTACCACAGGGGGGAAGGACTGGCTAGGTTGGACTGGACAGGGTGACCACAGGGGGGAAGGACTGGCTAGGTTGGACTGGACAGGGTGACCACAGGAGAATGACTGGCTAGGTTGGACTGGACAGGAATACCACAGGGGGGAAGGACTGGCTAGGTTGGACTGGACAGAGCTACCACTGGGGGGAAGGACTGGCTAGGTTGGACTGTACAGAGCTACCACAGGGGGGAAGGACTGGCTAGGTTGGACTGGACAGGGTGACCACAGGGGGGAAGGACTGGCTAGGTTGGACTGGACAGGGGGGAAGGACTGGCTAGGTTGGAGTGGACAGGGTGACCACAGGAGAATGACTGGCTAGGTTGGACTGGACAGGAATACCACAGGGGGGAAGGACTGGCTAGGTTGGACTGGACAGGGTGACCACAGGGGGGAAGGACGGGCTAGTTTGGAATGTACATGGGGAAGGATGGGCTAGGTTGGAATGTACATGGCGACCACACGTGGAAGGGCGGGCTAGGTTGGACTGGACAGGGTGACCACACGGGGAAGGACTGGCTAGGTTGGACTGTACAGGGCGACCACAGGGGGAAGGACTGGCTAGGTTGGACTGTACAGTGGGGAAGGACTGGCTAGGTTGGACTGTACAGGGCTACCACAGGAGAAGAGGGGAAGGACTGGCTAGGATGGACTGTACAGAGCTACCACAGGGGGAAGGACTGGCTAGGTTGGACTGTACAGAGCTACCACAGGAGAAGAGGGGAAGGACTGGCTAGGATGGACTGTACAGAGCTACCACAGGGGGGAAGGACTGGCTAGGTTGGACTGTACAGAGCTACCACAGAGGGGTAAGGACTGGCTACGTTGGACTGGACAGGGTGACCACAGGGGGGAAGGACTGGCTATGTTGGACTGGACAGGGGGGAAGGACTGGCTAGGTTGGACTGGACAAGGTGACCACCGGAGACGGACTGGCTAGGTTGGACTGGACAGGAATACCACAGGGGGGAAGGACTGGCTAGGTTGGACTGGACAGGGGGGAAGGATTGACTAGGTTGGACTGGACAGAGGGGAAGGATTGGCTAGGTTGGACTGGACAGGGGGGAAGGACTGGCTAGGTTGGACTGGACAGGGTGGAAGGACTAGCTAGGTTGGACTGGACAGGGGGGAAGGACTGGCTAGGTTGGACTGGACAGGGGGGAAGGACTAGCTAGGTTGGACTGGACAGGGTGACCACAGGGGAGAAGGACTGGCTAGGTTGGACTGGACAGGTAGGAAGGACTGGCTACGTTGGACTGGACAGGGTGACCACAGGGGGGAAGGACTGGCTATGTTGGACTGGACAGGGGGGAAGGACTGGCTAGGTTGGACTGGACAAGGTGACCACCGGAGACGGACTGGCTAGGTTGGACTGGACAGGAATACCACAGGGGGGAAGGACTGGCTAGGTTGGACTGGACAGGGGGGAAGGACTGGCTAGGTTGGACTGGACAGGGGGGAAGGATTGACTAGGTTGGACTGGACAGAGGGGAAGGACTGGCTAGGTTGGACTGGACAGGGGGGAAGGACTGGCTAGGTTGGACTGGACAGGGGGGAAGGACTAGCTAGGTTGGACTGGACAGGGGGGAAGGACTGGCTAGGTTGGACTGGACAGGGGGGAAGGACTAGCTAGGTTGGACTGGACAGGGTGACCACAGGGGAGAAGGACTGGCTAGGTTGGACTGGACAGGTAGGAAGGACTGGCTAGGTTGGACTGGACAGGGGGGAAGGACTGGCTAGGTTGGACTGGACAGGGGGGAAGGACTGGCTAGGTTGGACTGGACAGGTAGGAAGGACTGGCTAGGTTGGACTGGACAGGGGGGAAGGACTGGCTAGGTTGGACTGTACAGAGCTACCACAGAGGGGTAAGGACTGGCTACGTTGGACTGGACAGGGTGACCACAGGGGGGAAGGACTGGCTATGTTGGACTGGACAGGGGGGAAGGACTGGCTAGGTTGGACTGGACAAGGTGACCACAGGAGAAGGACTGGCTAGGTTGGACTGGACAGGAATACCACAGGGGGGAAGGACTGGCTAGGTTGGACTGTACATGGCGACCACAGGGGGGAAGGACTGGCTAGGTTGGACTGGACAGGGGGGAAGGACTGGCTAGGTTGGACTGGACAGGGGGGAAGGATTGACTAGGTTGGACTGGACAGAGGGGAAGGACTGGCTAGGTTGGACTGGACAGGGGGGAAGGACTGGCTAGGTTGGACTGGACAGGGGGGAAGGACTAGCTAGGTTGGACTGGACAGGGGGAAGGACTGGCTAGGTTGGACTGGACAGGGGGGAAGGACTAGCTAGGTTGGACTGGACAGGGTGACCACAGGGGAGAAGGACTGGCTAGGTTGGACTGGACAGGTAGGAAGGACTGGCTAGGTTGGACTGGAAACACCTTGGAACTGCCAGAAGAAATAAAGATAATCCTCTTCAGAACTTGGCCAACCTTTCATCAGGCTCTGACCCTACAGAGTTAGAGACCTGAGCCTCTAACCAACCTTTCATCAGGCTCTGACCCTACAGAGTTAGAGTCCTGAGCCTCTGAGCAACCTTTCATCAGGCTCTGACCCTACAAAGTTAGAAACCTGAGCCTCTAACCAACCTTTCATCAGGCTCTGACCCTACAGAGTTAGAAACCTGAGCCTCTAACCAACCTTTCATCAGGCTCTGACCCTACAGAGTTAGAGACCTGAGCCTCTAACCAACCTTTCATCAGGCTCTGACCCTACAGAGTTAGAGACCTGAGCCTCTAACCAACCTTTCATCAGGCTCTGACCCTACAGAGTTAGAAACCTGAGCCTCTAACCAACCTTTCATCAGGCTCTGACCCTACAGAGTCAGAGACCTGAGCCTCTAACCAACCTTTCATCAGGTTCTGACCCTACAGAGTTAGAGACCTGAGCCTCTAACCAATCTTTCATCAGGCTCTGACCCTACAGAGTTAGAAACCTGAGCCTCTAACCAACGTTACCGGTAACATGTCCTGTACTGAGGAATAAGGGCAAATATCCATAATTCACATCTTTATGGAATGTAGAGCTTTTAAAAACAAGTTGGACAAGCCGTTCCTCTTTAACCCAGGACCCACCATCTACCCAGGACCCCCATCTACCCAGGACCCACCATCTACCCAGGCCAGGACCCACCATCTACCCAAGCCAGGACCCACAATCTACCCAGGACCCACCATCTACCCAGGACCCACCATCTACCCAGTACCCACCATCTACCCAGGACCCACCATCTACCCAGGACCCACCATCTACCCAGGACCCACCATCTACCCATTACCCACCATCTACCCAGGACCCACCATCTACCCAGGACCCACCATCTACCCAGGACCCACCATCTACCCAGTACCAACCATCTACCCAGGACCCACCATCTACCCAGGACCCACCATCTACCCAGTACCAACCATCTACCCAGGACCCACCATCTACCCAGGCCAGGACCCACCATCTACCCAGGACCCACCATCTACCCAGACCAGGACCCACCATCTACCCAGGACCCACCATCTACCCAGGACCCACCATCTACCCAGAACCCACCAAGGTACTACTGCCAACAGTAGACAGGTCTGTTGTGAAGGTACTACTACCAACAGTAGACAGGTGTGTTGTGAAGGTACTAATGCCAACAGTAGACAGGTGTGTTGTGAAGGTACTACTACCAACAGTAGACAGGTGTGTTATGAAGGTACTACTGAATGTTTAAGGTGAGTCAGGCTGCAATCCGTCTGACTACAATACAAAGAGATAATCCTGGGTTTAATTAGTCATGTAATTGGTCTGTTTTTACTGCACCTCTCCACAACAACATTATCAGGAAGTGGGCCCTGCAGTGTTCCTGTTGTAACCCTGTCTACACCAATGCCTCCATTATAATCCAACCGTTAAAGGGTGTAATTGTTGTCCAAAACAAACAGCCTGTCTTCTGACTACCACGGTAACAGTCGCCTGTCTTCTGACTGCCACGGTAACAGTCGCCTGTCTTCTGACTGCCACGGTAACAGCAGCCTGTCTTCTGACTGTCACGGTAACAGTCGTCTGTCTTCTGACTGCCACGGTAACAGCAGCCTGTCTTCTGACTGCCACGGTAACAGAAGCCTGTCTTCTGACTGCCACGGTAACAGTCGCCTGTCTTCTGACTGCCACGGTAACAGTCGCCTGTCTTGTGACTGCCACGGTAACAGCAGCCTGTCTTCTGACTGCCACGGTAACAGAAGCCTGTCTCCTGACTGCCACGGTAACAGTTGTCGGTCTTCTGACTGCCGCGGTAACAGCAGCCTGTCTTCTGACTGCCACGGTAACAGCATATACAATATTATAGAGTTATAGAGGGTTATAGTGGGTTATAGAGGGTTATAGAGGGCTATAGATGGTTATAGAGGGTTATAGTGGGTTATAGAGGGTTATAGAGGGTTATAGGGGGTTATAGAGGTTTATAGAGGGCTATGGAGGGTTATAGAGGGTTATAGAGGGTTATAGTGAGTTATAGAGGGTTGTAGAGGGTTATAGAGGGTTATATAGGGTTATAGAGGGTTATAGTGGGTTATAGAGGGTTATAGAGGGTTATAGAGGGTTAGAGAGGTTTATAGAGGGCTATGGAGGGTTATAGAGGGTTATAGTGGGTTATATTGGGTTATAGAGGGTGGTAGAGGGTTATAGAGGGTTATAGAGGGTTATAGTGGGTTATAGAGGGTTGTAGAGGGTTATAGAGGTTTATAGAGGGTTATAGAGGGTTATAGAGGGTTATAGTGGGTTATAGTGGGTTATATAGGGTTATAGAGGGTTATAGGGGGTTATAGAGGGTTATAGAGGGTTATAGTGGGTTATAGAGGGTTATAGAGGGCAGCATTTGGGATGGATCCTGCTGTCTCTGGGGGAGAGAGAGAGACCTGAAGAGAGAGAGAGAGAGGGAGAGTAGCCATGTTATATGAATGTATCAAGGCGGGCAACATACGTTTTCAATCCACACAACCACGATTAAACCTTTCTTTCTCTCTCTCTCTCTCTCTCTTTCTCTCTCTCTCTCTCTCTCTCTTTCTCTCTCTCTCTCTCTCTCTCTCTCTCTGTCTCTCTCTCTCTCTCTCTCTCTTTCTCTCTCTCTCTCTCTCTCTCTCTCTCTCTCTCTCTCTCTCTCTCTCTCTCTCTCTCTCTCTCTCTCTCTCTATCTCTCTCTTTCTCTCTCTCTCTCTCTCTCTTTCTCTCTCTCTCTCTCTCTCTCTCTCTTTCTCTCTCTCCCCTCTATCAATTCAATTCAATTCAATTCAAGGGCTTTATTGGCATGGGAAACATGTGTTAACATTGCCAAAGCAAGTGAGGTAGACAACATAAAAAGTTAATATATAAAGTGAAAAACAACAACAATTAACAGTAAACATAACACATACAGAGGTTTCAAAACAGTAAAGACATTACAAATGTCATATTATATATATATATATACAGTGTTTTAACAATGTACAAATGGTTAAAGGACACAAGGGAAAATAAATAAACATAAATATGGGTTGTATTTACAATGGTGTTTGTTCTTCACTGGTTGCCCTTTTCTCGTGGCAACAGGTCACAAATCTTGCTGCTGTGATGGCACACTGTGGAATTTCACCCAGTAGATATGGGAGTTTATCAAATTTGGGTTTGTTTTCAAATTCTTTGTGGATCTGTGTAATCTGAGGGAAATATGTCTCTCTAATATGGTCATACATTGGGCAGGAGGTTAGGAAGTGCAGCTCAGTTTCCACCTCATTTTGTGGGCAGTGAGCACATAGCCTGTCTTCTCTTGAGAGCCATGTCTGCCTACGGCGGCCTTTCTCAATAGCAAGGCTATGCTCACTGAGTCTGTACATAGTCAAAGCTTTCCTTAATTTTGGGTCAGTCACAGTGGTCAGGTATTCTGCCGCTGTGTACTCTCTGTTTAGGGCCAAATAGCATTCTAGTTTGCTCTGTTTTTTTGTTAATTCTTTCCAATGTGTCAAGTAATTATCTTTTTGTTTTCTCATGATTTGGTTGGGTCTAATTGTGCTGTTGTCCTGGGGCTCTGTAGGGTGTGTTTGTGTTTGTGAACAGAGCCCCAGGACCAGCTTGCTTAGGGGACTCTTCTCCAGGTTCATCTCTCTGTAGGTGATGGCTTTGTTATGGAAGGTTTGTGAATCGCTTCCTTTTAGGTGATTGTAGAATTTAACGGCTCTTTTCTGGATTTTGATAATTAGTGGTTATCGGCCTAATTCTGCTCTGCATGCATTATTTGGTGTTCTACGTTGTACACGGAGGATATTTTTGCAGAATTCTGCGTGCAGAGTCTCAATTTGGTGTTTGTCCCATTTTGTGAAGTCTTGGTTGGTGAGCGGACCCCAGACCTCACAACCATAAAGGGCAATGGGCTCTATGACTGATTCAAGTATTTTTAGCCAGATCCTAATTGGTATGTTGAATTTTATGTTCCTTTTGATGGCCTTGTCTTGCCTTGTCTCTCAGATCGTTCACAGCTTTGTGGAAGTTACCTGTGGCGCTGATGTTTAGGCCAAGGTATGTATAGTTTGTTGTGTGCTCTAGGGCAACAGTGTCTAGATTGAATTTGTATTTGTGGTCCTGGTGACTGGACCTTTTTTGGAACACCATTATTTTGGTCTTACTGAGATTTACTGTCAGGGCCCAGGTCTCTCTCTATCTCTCTATCTCCCTCCCCTCTATCTCTCTCTTCGGTCTCTCTCTCTCTCTCTCTCTCTCTCTCTCTCTCTCTCTCTCTCTCCAGGTCTCCCTCTATCTCTCTCTGCCTCTCTCTCTCTCTCTCTCTCTTCCCCTCTAACCATCTCTATGTCTCTCTCCCTCTTTCTCTCTCTCTCTTCCCCTCTAACCATCTCTATGTCTCTCTCCCTCTTTCTCTCTCTCTCTTCCCCTCTAACCATCTCTATGTCTCTCTCCCTCTTTCTCTCTCTCTCTCCTCCTTGTTTTCTTCATCACAATTGGAGACACGTGATATTTTCTTAAGCCTGTTGCCCTGGTGAGCTTCACTCTCAGGGGGGAGAAGCATAAAGCCATGGTTGACTTGGACCACAGCTATGTTGCTGGGTTAAAGGGGCTATCTGCAATTTGTAACACCATTTTTTGGGACATGTCAATAGTGATATATACCCGTAGATTCTTTAGGAACCAAATACAAGTACGTATGGCAGATTGTCACATTAACACACCGATGTAGTGTAGCTGTGGTCTACTTTGGTGTGTTGAAGGTGAATATGACAGTATCTCTAACACACACACACACATACCACACACACACACATACCACACACTATACACACACACACAAACACACACACAAACACACTCCTTTCTCTCCCTACCATACGTAAGACATGATACAAAATACTGTGATATAACACCGGACCACACATATGGCATCGTCAGTAACAGGCTTCACCAGGAGATGTGTTAATGATGTTGAACCCACAATAACCCTGTATGGATGGAGAAATCAGTACCCTGCTGAGAGCCCGTACTGCAGAGGTCAATATCAGTACCCTGCTGAGAGCCCGTACTGCATCAGTCCATATCAGTACCCTGCTGAGAGCCCATTCTGCATCAGTCCATATCAGTACCCTGCTGAGAGCCCGTACTGCAGAGGTCCATATCAGTACCCTGCTGAGAGCCCATACTGCATCAGTCCATATCAGTACCCTGCTGAGAGCCCATTCTGCATCAGTCCATATCAGTACCCTGCTGAGAGCCCGAACTGCATCAGTCCATATCAGTACCCTGCTGAGAGCCCATTCTGCATCAGTCCATATCAGTACCCTGCTGAGAGCCCGAACTGCATCAGTCCATATCAGTACCCTGCTGAGAGCCCATTCTGCATCAGTCTCCTCTAGTCTCCTCTAGTCTCCTCTACACTCCTCTAGTCTCATCTACACTCCTCTAGTCTCCTCTAGTCTCCTCTATACTCCTCTCGTCTCCTCTAGTCTCCTCTATACTCCTCTCGTCTCCTCTAGTCTCCTCTAGTCTCCTCTAGTCTCCTCTAGTCTCCTCTATACTCCTCTCGTCTCCTCTAGTCTCCTCTAGTCTCCTCTAGTCTCATCTACACTCCTCTAGTCTCCTCTAGTCTCCTCTATACTCCTCTCGTCTCCTCTAGTCTCCTCTAGTCTCCTCTAGTCTCCTCTAGTCTCCTCTAGTCTCCTCTATACTCCTCTCGTCTCCTCTAGTCTCCTCTAGTCTCCTCTAGTCTCCTCTAGTCTCCTCTATACTCCTCTCGTCTCCTCTAGTCTCCTCTAGTCTCCTCTAGTCTCATCTACACTCCTCTAGTCTCCTCTAGTCTCCTCTATACTCCTGTCGTCTCCTCTAGTCTCCTCTAGTCTCCTCTAGTCTCCTCTAGTCTCCACTATACTCCTCTAGTCTCCTCTAGTCTCCTCTCGTATCCTCTAGTCTCCTCTATACTTCTCTAGTCTCCTCTACACTCCTCTAGTCTCCTCTATACTTCTCTAGTCTCCTCTACACTCCTCTCGTCTCCTCTAGTCTCCTCTATACTCCTCTCGTCTCCTCTAGTCTCCACTATACTCCTCTAGTCTCCTCTAGTCTCCTCTATACTCCTCTCCTCTAGTCTCCTCTAGTCTCCTCTAGTCTCCTCTATACTCCTCTCGTCTCCTCTAGTCTCGTCTAGTCTCCTCTAGTCTCCTCTAGTCTCCTCTATACTCCTCTCGTCTCCTCTAGTCTCCTCTAGTCTCCTCTAGTCTCATCTACACTCCTCTAGTCTCCTCTAGTCTCCTCTATACTCCTCTCGTCTCCTCTAGTCTCCTCTAGTCTCCTCTAGTCTCATCTACACTCCTCTAGTCTCCTCTAGTCTCCTCTATACTCCTCTCGTCTCCTCTAGTCTCCACTATACTCCTCTAGTCTCCTCTAGTCTCCTCTCGTCTCCTCTAGTCTCCTCTATACTTCTCTAGTCTCCTCTACACTCCTCTAGTCTCCTCTATACTTCTCTAGTCTCCTCTACACTCCTCTAGTCTCCTCTCGTCTCCTCTATACTCCTCTCGTCTCCTCTAGTCTCCTCTAGTCTCCTCTAGTCTCCTCTAGTCTCCTCTAGTCTCCTCTATACTCCTCTCATCTCCTCTATACTCCTCTCGTCTCCTCTAGTCTCCTCTAGTCTCCTCTATACTCCTCTCGTCTCCTCTAGTCTCCTCTATACTTCTCTAGTCTCCTCTACACTCCTCTAGTCTCCTCTATACTCCTCTAGTCTCCTCTAGTCTCCTCTAGTCTCCTCTTGTCTCCTCTATACTCCACTATACTCCTCTAGTCTCCTCTAGTCTCCTCTAGTCTCCTCTAGTCTCCTCTATACTTCTCTAGTCTCCTCTACACTCCCCTCGTCTCCTCTAGTCTCCTATTGTCTCCTCTATACTCCTCTAGTCTCCTCTAGTCTCCTCTCGTCTCCTCTAGTCTCTTCTACACTCCTCTAGTCTCCTCTAGTCTCCTCTTGTCTCCTCTATACTCCTCTATACTCCTCTTGTCTCCTCCACACTCCTCTCGTCTCCTCTAGTCTCCTCTCGTCTCCTCTAGTCTCCTCTATACTCCTCTATACTCTTCTAGTCTCCTCTAGTCTCCTCTACACTCCCCTCGTCTCCTCTAGTCTCCTCTAGTCTCCTCTTGTCTCCTCTATACTCCTCTATACTCCTCTAGTCTCCTCTCGTCTCCTCTAGTCTCTTCTACACTCTTCTAGTCTCCTCTAGTCTCCTCTTG
>NC_092152.1:86191732-86224232 GCF_045791955.1 Oncorhynchus clarkii lewisi
CTCCTGAAACATTTTATTTTTTATAGAATAGGTTTATTCATAGAATGTTTTATATACACTACGCACAGTTGACATAGTATATATAGCTACATATAACAATACACAACTACACACCTACAACACTCACAGTCACATCATTGTGTAGTTGTTATCCCAGTGTGTTCTTCTTCATGTTGGCTGTGAATGACCAGGACATTAAAGGGGGAGAATTCAAAATCAATAGTCATTTCTGAAAATGTATCAAAGTCAGCTGTCTCTCTTGGTGATCCTGCTTTGTGACGTCCCCCACAGGACACGAGGGGAGGGTTGGAATGGCAGCGATCAAACTGAAAGATGACATGGAGTTTGACAGTAAAGCCACGCTGGAGCACGTCAAGACCTCCCTGCCCAGCTACGCTCGACCACGCTTCATACGCATACAGGTGATCCCCGTGGAAATAATGTCACCTTTTATTTGCACTCAAAGCCACCGTCTGGGACATGTTTAAGAGATTCCCTGATCCCAGGTTGTACCTTTTTTTAAAGATTTTCTCAAAACGCTTAATATTCATTAAACATATATTTTAATGTAATTTATTTTATTTTAAATATCCCAGAATTCCCTGGCTGTGACTGGAACGTTCAAGCAGATTAAGGTGAAGCTAGCCGAAGAGGGATTCAACCCATCCATGATGCAGGATCGATTATACTACCTGGAGGACAGTAAGGGATACATCCCCATGACACAGGAGATGTTCCACTCTATTTCTGATGGAAAGATACACTTATGATTGATTTTATTTTTTTAACAGATTTTCTAACTGTTAATCTCTTATTTTAAAATTAACTGTCAAATTATTCATCTGATGTACATTTTATGACTATTGAGAAAAAATGTGAAAATTGAAACCTGTATGGGTCATTTGTAAATAAATAAATATAGATTGATTTTCTAATAAATACAAACAAAACATATTGTATATCTATCTGAGATGTGTGGCTGTGTCACTTTAAATAAAATGATATCTGATAAATAAATCTAAAATAAATGAAAGAGCTCAGCCATCTCTACACCCTGAAACCACAAAGGTGTTTGTGGGAAACATTTGGTAGGGAGACTACAGGGTCGTACGCATCAGGCACCAAATGGAAGAAAATGGATTTGACTAAGGTGGTCTTGTACAATAAGAAACATTCATTTTCATTTTCCATTGCAAAACATTTTTGCTACGTTGTGCCTAATGAATACGACCCAGGCGCTAACCTTGGCTGCAGTAGAGCAGGAAAGTTAGCGGTATCTACTGGAGTCACAGAGGAACAAGACCAACAGCGGAGTCTCCTACACCCAGAGGAGGACCAGGGTTTTGGGGAGATCTGAGCTTTGGGGCGATCTGAAGTCCCCTGACAGGGCAGCACACCTGGTAGCGCCCACACTGCACCCACAGGTGGCAGAAACTGGGCAAGCTGTAGAACTTGGTGAGCTTCCTCAGGACCCGTTTTCCCATCTGGTTGGAATTGGTTGGAGAAGGCCACTCTGGGATCTGAAAGAGGCCTGAGGGGCTTGGGCTGGAAGAGAGACGTCTGAGCTGGGTGTCATTTAGGGGGTGGATGAGGTCTGGGTCTTTATGTCCAGGCTGCGAGTCCGTGACAGAGCTAGAGAGAGGCTTAGAAAGGGGGTCAGTGTTATGACCAAACAGGGGCCCAATGGGGCCAGGTAAGGGCTCACTGCTGCAGCTCAGAGAGCGTACTGTCCTCCTCGGCCTGTTCTCAGACCCAGACTTTTCTTTATCCATCCAGAATGGTGGATCTGGTCTAAATCCAGTCTTATCACTGTCCAAGCGGAACTGTGGTTGGACCCTCTGAACTCTGAAGGCAGCAGTACAGGGGATCTCCTCAGGGCCGTCTCTGGCTCCTGTCTCTGGGTCCTGGCTGGTCCGGGCCAGGCTGGTCCCAAGCTCTCTGGGTCCTGTCTTGGGGCTGGTCTGTGTCGGGTCGGCCTCTAGCTCTCTGGATCCTGTCTTGGGGCTGGTCTGTGTCGGGTCGACCTCTAGCTCTCTGGATCCTGTCTTGGGGCTGGTCTGTGTCGGGTCGACCTCTAGCTCTTTGGATCCTGTCTTGGGGCAGGTCTGTGTCTGGCCGTTCTCCAACTCTTTGGGTGTTTTCAGTGGTTCGTCCTCTGTGTCACTGATGGCCTTTTCAATCTCCTTTGGTTTCCTAGTCATGAGAGAGGCAGCCAAGCCCTCTGCTGCTGTTGTTGTGTGATTCCCCGAATCACTGTTTGTCTCTGACAGCTTCTCAACCCTTTTTCTGACTGGAGACTGCTGCTCCTCCATTTCACTGACCGTCTGTTTTTCGGCCTCCTCGGCCAGAAGGTCGTCGGCCATTTTGCGAATGATGTCCCAGTCCCTGATGATGTCATCAGAGGTGGTCAGCTGTGACGTCACGGTGAAGCGGATGATGCGTTTCCCATCGATGTCGGCGGGGACAAGGTACATGGTGCGGGACCGCGTCAGTCGTCGTAGCAACTCCTGAGTCAGAGCATTCCCTTCCTGAGAGAGAGAGAGGGGTAGACAGAGAGAGGGGGGAGACAGAGAGAGAGAGGGAGGGTGAGACAGAGAGGGAAGGGGGAGAGAGAGATGGGTAGACAGAGAGAGAGAAGGGGGAGAGGGGGGAGACAGAGAGAGAGAAGGGGGAGAGAGGGGGGGAACAGAGAGAGAGATTTGACAGTTGAGAGAAGCTTGTGTTTGGCCCTTTTCTCATTCACGTAAGTTTGAGGAGAGGCAGTGCGACGAGATTTCAATAAATAAAAATAAAATAAATTTAAATTTTTTATTCAAACTAGAGTTGGGTTCAATACTTAGGCCGGGATTCCATCCAATCAGGTTGGAGACAATGCTGCTTTTAAAGGCAATGTTCCCACGTTAGCAGAGACCTCATTAAAATGCTGCGTATGTAGACTCAACCAGAAATAACCTTTAAGTGGAGCATTGTCCAAAGACTGTGTTCAGATTGATTCCCAGCCTTAAAGGTGGGTTGGGCACACCCAGGTTATCCACGTGAAGGAATTATCTCTATCAGTGTTCGGCCCTTTACGGGGTGGCAGGTAGCCTAGTGGTTAGAGCATTGGAATAGTAACCAAATCCCCGAGCTGACAAGGTAAAAAATCTGTTGTTCTGCCCTTGAACAAGGCAGTTAACCCACTGTTCCTAGGCCGTCATTGAAAATAAGAATTTGTTCTTAACTGACTTGCCTAGTTAGATAAAGGTAAAACTAAAAAAACAAACCTTGAGCATCATATTAACACACATACCTGTTACCTCATAGGCTTAAACCTGCAATGACCTTTGAACTACTCGCTGTAATAGCAGTTGCCAATTGCCATGAACAAGCCTTGTCAATCATTATCCAGCTCAGAGCAACATACTGACTTCTGACCTATACAGTGTGCTCACAGGTGACCATGACATGTAAGAACTAGCTATGTGGACATTGCAGAGACCTATCTCTATCTCTATACTGTGTTCTGTCTCTATCTCTATCCCTGTCTTTATCTCTATACTGTGTTCTGTCTCTATACTGTGTTCTATCTCTATACTGTGTTCTATCTCTATCTCTATACTGTGTTCTGTCTCTATCTCTATCCCTGTCTCTATCTCTATACTGTGTTCTATCTCTATCTCTATACTGTGTTCTGTCTCTATCTCTATCCCTGTCTTTATCTCTACTGTGTTCTGTCTCTATCTCTATCCCTGTCTTTATCTCTATCTCAATACTGTGTTCTGTCTCTATCTCTATCCCTGTCTCTATCTCTATCTCAATACTGTGTTCTATCTCTATCTCTCTACTGTGTTCTATCTCTATACTGTGTTCTGTCTCTATCTCTATCCCTGTCTCTATCTCAATACTGTGTTCTATCTCTATACTGTGTTCTGTCTCTATCTCTATCCCTGTCTCTATCTCTATCTCTATACTGTGTTCTATGTCGATACTGTGTTCTATCTCTATGTCTATACTGTGTTCTATCTCTATCTCTATACTGTGTTATATCTCTATACTGTGTTCTATCTCTATACTGTGTTATATCTCTATACTGTGTTCTGTGTGAGATGGTGAATCCTGTTCAAATGTTCTTCAATGGGAGATGTACAGTATTTGATACAACACAACATAACTTTACAACACAACTTTACAATACAACACAATACAACACAACATAACTTTAAAACACAATACAATACAGCTTTACAATACAATACAACACAACTTTACAATACAACACAACGCAACTTTACAATACAATACAACACAACGCAACTTTACAATACAACACAACTTTACAATACAACACAACGTTACAATACAATACAACACAACTTTACAATACAATACAACACAACTGTACAATACAATACAACACAACTTTACAATACAATACAACACAACTGTACAATACAATACAACACAACTTTACAATACATTACAACACAACTTTACATTACAACACAACACAACTTTACAATACAATACAACTGTACAATACAATACAACACAACGCAACTTTACAATGCAACACAACTTTACAATACAATACAACACAACTTTACAATACAATATAACACAACTTTACAATACAATACAATACAACACAACTTTACAATACAACAAAACTTTACAATACAACACAACACAACTTTACAATACAATACAACTGTACAATACAATACAACACAACGCAACTTTACAATGCAACACAACTTTACAATACAATATAACACAACTTTACAATACAACAAAACTTTACAATACAACACAACACAACTTTACAATACAATACAACACAACACAACTTTACAACACAACACAACTTTACAATACAACACAACTTTACAATACAATACAACTTTACAATACAACACAACACAACTCTACAATACAACACAACTTTACAATACAACTTTACAATACAACACAACACAACTTTACAATACAATACAACTTTACAATACAATACAACACAACTTTACAATACAATACAACACAACACAACTTTACAACACAACACAACTTTACAATACAACACAACTTTACAATACAATACAACTTTACAATACAACACAACACAACTCTACAATACAACACAACTTTACAATACAACTTTACAATACAACACAACACAACTTTACAATACAACACAACTTTACAATACAATACAACTCTACAATACAATACAACACAATACAACACAACACAACGCAACTTTACAATACAATACAACACAACTTTACAATACAATACAACACAATACAACACAACACAACTTTACAATACAATACAACTCTACAATACAATACAACACAATACAACACAACACAACGCAACTTTACAATACAATACAACACAACTTTACAATACAATACAACACAATACAACACAACACAACTTTACAATACAATACAACTCTACAATACAATACAACACAATACAACACAACACAACGCAACTTTACAATACAATACAACACAACTTTACAATACAATACAACACAACACAACTTTACAATACAATAAAATACAACACAACTTTACAATACAATAAAATACAACACAACTTTACAATACAATACAACTTTACAATACAATACAACACAACTTTACAATACAATACAACACAACACAACTTTACAATACAATAAAATACAACACAACTTTACAATATAATACAACTTTACAATACAATACAACACAACACAACTTTACAACACAACTTTACAATACAACACAACACAACACAACTTTACAACACAACTTTACAATACAACACAACACAACTTTACAATACAATACAACACAACTTTACAATACAATACAACACAACTTTACAATACAATACAATACAACACAACTTTACAATACAACACAACACAACTTTACAATACAATACAACACAACACAACTTTACAATACAATACAACACAACTTTACAATACAATACAATACAACACAACTTTACAATACAATACAACACAACTTTACAATACAATACAACACAACACAACTTTACAATACAATAAAATACAACACAACTTTACAATACAATAAAATACAACACAACTTTACAATACAATACAACTTTACAATACAATACAACACAACTTTACAATACAATACAACACAACACAACTTTACAATACAATAAAATACAACACAACTTTACAATATAATACAACTTTACAATACAATACAACACAACACAACTTTACAACACAACTTTACAATACAACACAACACAACACAACTTTACAACACAACTTTACAATACAACACAACACAACTTTACAATACAATACAACACAACTTTACAATACAATACAACACAACTTTACAATACAATACAATACAACACAACTTTACAATACAACACAACTTTACAATACAATACAATACAACACAACTTTACAATACAATACAACACAACACAAGTATAGGCCACATACCTTGAGACAGAAGACCACCAAGCCAAGGTGTCTATCAGCAGGCATGTCAAAGTTAGGGTCACATCTAACCAGGGACTCCAGTAGCTTAGCCATCTCTACACCCTGAAAACACAAACGTAGAGGTCAGTCCCTGTAATGTAGCATCTCAAATTACAGAGGGAGAAAGAAACAGACAGACAGACAGACACACAGACAGACACACACACACACACACACACACACAGAGACAGACAGACAGACAGACAGGTTACATACGTGTCTGATGTGTCCCTGAAGGTTCTTCAGACCGAAGCAGCGCATCACAAACCACAGCTTCAGAGAGCGGAACCGTCGACTCAGGGGGATCTGCCAATGCTGACAGACACAGTGGATCAGGATCAAGGTTAAAACATTCAAATCAACATTAACATCTATAGTAAGATTATGATCCAGATCAGTTTCCAGATCAGTTTCAAGATCCAGATCAGTTTCAAGATCAAGATCAGTTTCAAGAAGTTTTGCATGCTTTCCCGAACAGTGGTTAATGTTAGGATTTGGGTACTGCTGATCCTAGATCTGTGTTAAAAGGCAGAAGTTGGACCAACAATGTTGATGAGATGATCACATGAGCATAAAAAAAGGTAGATAGTGTTGTACCGTGAAGGAAATGCTAAAAATAAATTCTGCAAATTGGTAGATAAGTATAGAGCGTGGCTCAGTTTGCAACGCCAGGGTTGTGGGTTCGATTCCCATGGGGGACCAGTCCGAAGAAAGTAGAAAAATGTCTGCACTCACTACTGCAAGTCGCTCTGGATAAGCGCGTCTGCTTAATGACTAAAAAGTCAAATGTAGGTAGGTACCATGAAGTCGGTGGCTTGGTCTGAGTTTTCGTGTCTGAGGTAGACAGGGTCGACACTGAAAGTTTGTTGAAGCTTGCACTTGTCCTTCACCCTGTTAGGACCACCGTAGAAAAACATGTTACTACATCTCTTTCCAGACAGGATGCCATGGGGCTGAGCAGAGTTAGCCCAAATAGAGCAGTCCTATTTTCTCTGCCTTGGCTGAGTGGCTTTCACGTGCACGAGCCTAGCTCCAATCAATAAAAAACAGCTTCTATCTCAAGGCCATCAGACTGTTAAACACTAACATTGAGTGGCTGCTGCCAACACACTGACTCAACTCCAGCCACTTTAATAATGTGAATTGATGGAAATTGATGTAAAAATATATCACTAGCTACTTTAAACAATGCTACTTAATATAATGTTTACATACCCTACATTACTCATCTCATATGTATATGTATACACTGTACTCTATATCATCTACTGCATCTTTATGTAATACATGTATCACTAGCCACTTTGTTAACATACCCTACATACCCTGCATTTCGCTACACTCGCATTAACATCTGCTAACCATGTGTATGTGACAAATAACATTTGATTTGATTTGATTTAATGAATGGGCAACGCCGCCACCACTTCGTGTCTGGAAAGCCCTCGACGGTCGTCACAACTCCTCTCTACCCCCCCCCCCCCCCTCTCTCTTTTTAAAACGTTTTACTGCAGTGGGCTAAATCAGGGTCACACAATGTTTCTTGGTAGTGTTAATAAACAAATTCAACTTCACACACATGGTTATGGGTTTAAAAACAGAAGACACCTGTCAGATATGGAGTTGAAATGTATTACACTTTGAGTTTGTATCCCAATATTACACTTTATATACATCACAGAAGACTAAATATAACACAACCGTTTGACATAGAATCACCAGAATTCCGGCTGTCTTTCTGAAATAATGTTAATTTTATTATTATTAATATTCCACCCATGAGGCCACTAGAGGGCGTTTTGGTCATTAGACTGCAGGACGGGATGACAACCAGGTCTTCCTCCCTCTCTCTCTCTTCCTTTATCCCCTTCCTCTCTCTCTCTCCCTCTCTCCCTCCCATTCCTCTCTCCCTCCCATTCCTCTCTCCCTCCGCATTCTCTCTCCCTCTCTCCCTCCCTCCCTCCCTCCCTCCCTCCCTCCCTCCCTCCCTCCCTCCCTTCTCTCTCACCAGAAGGCAGTGCAGTCGAAGTGGACCATCATCCATTTGGAGGGGTTGAACGCGAAGGAGTCAGCGTACTCTATACCCCCCAGAGGTCCTCTCAGCTCAGGGCAGAGAAACGCTGAGCCTGCGTACGCTGCATCCACATGCAGCCACAGACCTTCCTCTGCACCTAGGCCAGGCAGGGGGAGGAATACAAACACGTTTTGCAGAGAATCTGGGGGGGTGGTGGGAGTCCGAGTGGAACTTGAACCTGCGACCCTGATCTGTATTCATACAGCGTCTCAGAGTAAGTCTAAAGTAGCCTTGCGGGAACCTTGGCTTGTGCGAGCAGGAATGGCTCACAGGAGCAGAGCAACCCGTCCATTCATGATCAGCGCTGTTACTCTGAGACTCTTTATGAATACGGACCCAGGACGCTGAGATTCTCCAAAGTCCCACAAAGGTCATATGTCATACATGTTATGTGTGGTACATGTTGTATGTCATACAGGTGTGTATAATAATGAGGAGGTAGGGGGGTACAGACGTACACACTGGTCCCAGCTCTGACAGGTCGTCGAAGGCACACACCCCCGTGGTCCCCAGAGTGGCACACAGCTGAAACAAACAAACAAACTAACATGATCTTTGGTTTGGTTACAACCTTGGTTACGATCTTGGTTACAACTGTTTATGACCTACCATCCCCTAATATACCCTACCATGACCTACCGCCCCCTAATATACCCTACATTGATTAACATCCCTTAATATACCCAACCATGACCTACCGCCCCCTAATATACCCTACCATGACCTACCGCCCCCTAATATACCCTACAATGACCTACCGCCCCCTAATATACCCTACCATGACCTACCGCCCCCTAATATACCCTACCATAACCTACCACCCCCTAATACCCCCTACCATGAACTACCACCCCCTAATATACCCTACCATGACCTACCATGACAGGTACCAGTCCTCTCCTCCTGTCCTCTTGGATGGCCTGTTTCAGAGTGTCTCCTCTCAGGGAGAAGTGGTCGTCTGGAGGGAGGAACCTGATCTTCACCAGGGAGATCAGACCTGCCTTCTCCACTGAGGAGTGAGCCTGATAGAGGCAGAGAGCAGACGGAGAGATGGACGGACACACGGACAGACAGACAATCTCTCATTATGCAGAACTCACTATTTGTGTGTGTGTGTGTGTGTGTGGGTGGGTGTGTGTGTGTGTGTGTGTATGTGTGTATTTGCAAACGTTGCATATGTGCGTGTGTGTGTGGGTCCCTAACCCATCCCATCTTGACCTGGTCTGATGCGTAGGCCACCAGTCTTGAGTTGACCACTGAGTCGTCCAGGTCTCTGTCTGCTGGATCTGTCCTCTTCAGCTGCTGGATCCTGTGCTTCCTGGCAGCTAGCAGAGCTACCAGACTACTCTCACTCACTGTGCTCTGAGAGGAGAGAGGTATGAGGGGAGGGAGGGAGGGAGGGAGGGAGGGAGACAAAGAGGGAGAGAGAAAAGCACTACGTTTATGTGAACTGAAACACCTGAGAGCTCTTATTTACTGCTCTGAGAGGAGTGTAGAGAATGGTATTCCCATTCACCACTAGGTGGTGCTGTGAGAGTATATGTCTCTCTCCAGTAGCCAGTCAGGTACATGTCTACCTGCAGTATTCCTCAGTATGGTCAGGTGTATCCAGGTGTATCTATCCTACCTGCAGTATTCCTCCCCCGGTACTGTCTAGTTGGTACTGTAAGGTGAGTATGGTCAGGTATGGTCAGGTGTATCTATCCTACCTGCAGTATTCCTCCCCCGGTGCTGTCTAGTTGGTACTGTAAGGTGAGTATGGTCAGGTATGGTCAGGTGTATCTATCCTACCTGCAGTATTCCTCCCCCGGTGCTGTCTGGTTGGTACTGTAAGGTGAGTATGGTCAGGTATGGTCAGGTGTATCTATCCTACCTGCAGTATTCCTCCCCTGGTGCTGTCTAGTTGGTACTGTAAGGTGAGTATGGTCAGGTATGGTCAGGTATGGTCAGGTGTATCTATCCTACCTGCAGTATTCCTCCCCTGGTGCTGTCTGGTTGGTACTGTAAGGTGAGTATGGTCAGGTATGGTCAGGTGTATCTATCCTACCTGCAGTATTCCTCCCCCGGTGCTGTCTGGTTGGTACTGTAAGGTGAGTATGGTCAGGTATGGTCAGGTATGGTCAGGTGTATCTATCCTACCTGCAGTATTCCTCAGTATGGTCAGGTGTATCCAGGTGTATCTATCCTACCTGCAGTATTCCTCCCCCGGTGCTGTCTGGTTGGTACTGTAAGGTGAGTATGGTCAGGTATGGTCAGGTATGGTCAGGTGTATCTATCCTACCTGCCTATTCCTCCCCCGGTGCTGTCTGGTTGGTACTGTAAGGTGAGTATGGTCAGGTATGGTCAGGTGTATCTATCCTACCTGCAGTATTCCTCCCCCGGTGCTGTCTGGTTGGTACTGTAAGGTGAGTATGGTCAGGTGTATCCAGGTGTATCTATCCTACCTGCAGTATTCCTCCCCCGGTGCTGTCTAGTTGGTACTGTAAGGTGAGTATGGTCAGGTATGGTCAGGTGTATCTATCCTACCTGCCTATTCCTCCCCCGGTGCTGTCTGGTTGGTACTGTAAGGTGAGTATGGTCAGGTGTATCCAGGTGTATCTATCCTACCTGCAGTATTCCTCCCCCGGTGCTGTCTAGTTGGTACTGTAAGGTGAGTATGGTCAGGTATGGTCAGGTGTATCTATCCTACCTGCAGTATTCCTCCCCCGGTGCTGTCTGGTTGGTACTGTAAGGTGAGGATGGTCAGGTATGGTCAGGTGTATCTATCCTACCTGCAGTATTCCTCCCCCGGTGCTGTCTGGTTGGTACTGTAAGGTGAGTATGGTCAGGTATGGTCAGGTGTATCTATCCTACCTGCCTATTCCTCCCCTGGTGCTGTCTGGTTGGTACTGTAAGGTGAGTATGGTCAGGTATGGTCAGGTGTATCTATCCTACCTGCAGTATTCCTCCCCCGGTGCTGTCTAGTTGGTACTGTAAGGTGAGTATGGTCAGGTATGGTCAGGTATGGTCAGGTGTATCTATCCTACCTGCAGTATTCCTCCCCCGGTGCTGTCTAGTTGGTACTGTAAGGTGAGTATGGTCAGGTGTATCCAGGTGTATCTATCCTACCTGCAGTATTCCTCCCCCGGTGCTGTCTAGTTGGTACTGTAAGGTGAGTATGGTCAGGTGTATCTGTCCTACCTGCAGTATTCCTCCCCTGGTGCTGTCTAGTTGGTACTGTAAGGTGAGTATGGTCAGGTATGGTCAGGTATGGTCAGGTGTATCCAGGTGTATCTATCCTACCTGCAGTATTCCTCCCCCGGTGCTGTCTAGTTGGTACTGTAAGGTGAGTATGGTCAGGTATGGTCAGGTGTATCTATCCTACCTGCAGTATTCCTCCCCCGGTGCTGTCTAGTTGGTACTGTAAGGTGAGTATGGTCAGGTGTATCCAGGTGTATCTATCCTACCTGCAGTATTCCTCCCCTGGTGCTGTCTAGTTGGTACTGTAAGGTGAGTATGGTCAGGTATGGTCAGGTATGGTCAGGTGTATCTATCCTACCTGCAGTATTCCTCCCCCGGTGCTGTCTGGTTGGTACTGTAAGGTGAGTATGGTCAGGTATGGTCAGGTGTATCTATCCTACCTGCAGTATTCCTCCCCCGGTGCTGTCTGGTTGGTACTGTAAGGTGAGTATGGTCAGGTATGGTCAGGTGTATCTATCCTACCTGCAGTATTCCTCCCCCGGTGCTGTCTAGTTGGTACTGTAAGGTGAGTATGGTCAGGTATGGTCAGGTGTATCTATCCTACCTGCAGTATTCCTCCCCCGGTGCTGTCTGGTTGGTACTGTAAGGTGAGTATGGTCAGGTATGGTCAGGTGTATCTATCCTACCTGCAGTATTCCTCCCCTGGTGCTGTCTAGTTGGTACTGTAAGGTGAGTATGGTCAGGTATGGTCAGGTATGGTCAGGTGTATCTATCCTACCTGCAGTATTCCTCAGTATGGTCAGGTATGGTCAGGTGTATCTATCCTACCTGCCTATTCCTCCCCTGGTGCTGTCTAGTTGGTACTGTAAGGTGAGTATGGTCAGGTATGGTCAGGTATGGTCAGGTGTATCTATCCTACCTGCAGTATTCCTCAGTATGGTCAGGTGTATCCAGGTGTATCTATCCTACCTGCAGTATTCCTCCCCCGGTGCTGTCTAGTTGGTACTGTAAGGTGAGTATGGTCAGGTGTATCTATCCTACCTGCAGTATTCCTCCCCTGGTGCTGTCTAGTTGGTACTGTAAGGTGAGTATGGTCAGGTATGGTCAGGTGTATCTATCCTACCTGCAGTATTCCTCCCCCGGTGCTGTCTAGTTGGTACTGTAAGGTGAGTATGGTCAGGTGTATCCAGGTGTATCTATCCTACCTGCAGTATTCCTCCCCCGGTGCTGTCTAGTTGGTACTGTAAGGTGAGTATGGTCAGGTATGGTCAGGTATGGTCAGGTGTATCTATCCTACCTGCAGTATTCCTCCCCTGGTGCTGTCTGGTTGGTACTGTAAGGTGAGTATGGTCAGGTATGGTCAGGTGTATCTATCCTACCTGCCTATTCCTCCCCCGGTGCTGTCTGGTTGGTACTGTAAGGTGAGTATGGTCAGGTATGGTCAGGTGTATCTATCCTACCTGCAGTATTCCTCCCCTGGTGCTGTCTAGTTGGTACTGTAAGGTGAGTATGGTCAGGTATGGTCAGGTATGGTCTGGTGTATCTATCCTACCTGCAGTATTCCTCCCCCGGTGCTGTCTGGTTGGTACTGTAAGTTGAGTATGGTCAGGTATGGTCAGGTGTATCTATCCTACCTGCAGTATTCCTCCCCCGGTGCTGTCTAGTTGGTACTGTAAGGTGAGTATGGTCAGGTATGGTCAGGTGTATCTATCCTACCTGCCTATTCCTCCCCTGGTGCTGTCTAGTTGGTACTGTAAGGTGAGTATGGTCAGGTGTATCCAGGTGTATCTATCCTACCTGCAGTATTCCTCCCCCGGTGCTGTCTAGTTGGTACTGTAAGGTGAGTATGGTCAGGTATGGTCAGGTGTATCTATCCTACCTGCAGTATTCCTCCCCCGGTGCTGTCTAGTTGGTACTGTAAGGTGAGTATGGTCAGGTATGGTCAGGTATGGTCAGGTGTATCTATCCTACCTGCCTATTCCTCCCCCGGTGCTGTCTAGTTGGTACTGTAAGGTGAGTATGGTCAGGTATGGTCAGGTGTATCTATCCTACCTGCAGTATTCCTCCCCCGGTGCTGTCTGGTTGGTACTGTAAGGTGAGTATGGTCAGGTATGGTCAGGTGTATCTATCCTACCTGCAGTATTCCTCCCCCGGTGCTGTCTGGTTGGTACTGTAAGGTGAGTATGGTCAGGTATGGTCAGGTGTATCCAGGTGTATCTATCCTACCTGCAGTATTCCTCCCCCGGTGCTGTCTGGTTGGTACTGTAAGGTGAGTATGATCAGGTATGGTCAGGTATGGTCAGGTGTATCTGTCCTACCTGCCTATTCCTCCCCCGGTGCTGTCTGGTTGGTACTGTAAGGTGAGTATGGTCAGGTATGGTCAGGTATGGTCAGGTGTATCCAGGTGTATCTATCCTACCTGCAGTATTCCTCCCCCGGTGCTGTCTGGTTGGTACTGTAAGGTGAGTATGATCAGGTATGGTCAGGTATGGTCAGGTGTATCTGTCCTACCTGCCTATTCCTCCCCCGGTGCTGTCTGGTTGGTACTGTAAGGTGAGTATGGTCAGGTATGGTCAGGTATGGTCAGGTGTATCCAGGTGTATCTATCCTACCTGCAGTATTCCTCCCCCGGTGCTGTCTAGTTGGTACTGTAAGGTGAGTATGGTCAGGTATGGTCAGGTATGGTCAGGTGTATCTATCCTACCTGCAGTATTCCTCCCCCGGTGCTGTCTAGTTGGTACTGTAAGGTGAGTATGGTCAGGTATGGTCAGGTATGGTCAGGTGTATCTATCCTACCTGCAGTATTCCTCCCCTGGTGCTGTCTGGTTGGTACTGTAAGGTGAGTATGGTCAGGTGTATCCAGGTGTATCTATCCTACCTGCAGTATTCCTCCCCTGGTGCTGTCTAG
This sequence comes from Oncorhynchus clarkii lewisi, assembly GCF_045791955.1. Classification (NCBI taxonomy): domain Eukaryota; kingdom Metazoa; phylum Chordata; class Actinopteri; order Salmoniformes; family Salmonidae; genus Oncorhynchus; species Oncorhynchus clarkii. The sequence continues at coordinate 86,206,406 of NC_092152.1, forward strand.
TTGGTACTGTAAGGTGAGTATGGTCAGGTATGGTCAGGTATGGTCAGGTGTATCTATCCTACCTGCAGTATTCCTCCCCCGGTGCTGTCTAGTTGGTACTGTAAGGTGAGTATGGTCAGGTATGGTCAGGTATGGTCAGGTGTATCTATCCTACCTGCAGTATTCCTCCCCCGGTGCTGTCTGGTTGGTACTGTAAGGTGAGTATGGTCAGGTATGGTCAGGTGTATCTATCCTACCTGCAGTATTCCTCCCCCGGTGCTGTCTGGTTGGTACTGTAAGGTGAGTATGGTCAGGTATGGTCAGGTGTATCTATCCTACCTGCCTATTCCTCCCCTGGTGCTGTCTGGTTGGTACTGTAAGGTGAGTATGGTCAGGTATGGTCAGGTGTATCTATCCTACCTGCAGTATTCCTCCCCCGGTGCTGTCTAGTTGGTACTGTAAGGTGAGTATGGTCAGGTATGGTCAGGTATGGTCAGGTGTATCTATCCTACCTGCAGTATTCCTCCCCCGGTGCTGTCTAGTTGGTACTGTAAGGTGAGTATGGTCAGGTGTATCCAGGTGTATCTATCCTACCTGCAGTATTCCTCCCCCGGTGCTGTCTAGTTGGTACTGTAAGGTGAGTATGGTCAGGTGTATCTGTCCTACCTGCAGTATTCCTCCCCTGGTGCTGTCTAGTTGGTACTGTAAGGTGAGTATGGTCAGGTATGGTCAGGTATGGTCAGGTGTATCCAGGTGTATCTATCCTACCTGCAGTATTCCTCCCCCGGTGCTGTCTAGTTGGTACTGTAAGGTGAGTATGGTCAGGTATGGTCAGGTGTATCTATCCTACCTGCAGTATTCCTCCCCCGGTGCTGTCTAGTTGGTACTGTAAGGTGAGTATGGTCAGGTGTATCCAGGTGTATCTATCCTACCTGCAGTATTCCTCCCCTGGTGCTGTCTAGTTGGTACTGTAAGGTGAGTATGGTCAGGTATGGTCAGGTATGGTCAGGTATGGTCAGGTGTATCTATCCTACCTGCAGTATTCCTCCCCCGGTGCTGTCTGGTTGGTACTGTAAGGTGAGTATGGTCAGGTATGGTCAGGTGTATCTATCCTACCTGCAGTATTCCTCCCCCGGTGCTGTCTGGTTGGTACTGTAAGGTGAGTATGGTCAGGTATGGTCAGGTGTATCTATCCTACCTGCAGTATTCCTCCCCCGGTGCTGTCTAGTTGGTACTGTAAGGTGAGTATGGTCAGGTATGGTCAGGTGTATCTATCCTACCTGCAGTATTCCTCCCCCGGTGCTGTCTGGTTGGTACTGTAAGGTGAGTATGGTCAGGTATGGTCAGGTGTATCTATCCTACCTGCAGTATTCCTCCCCTGGTGCTGTCTAGTTGGTACTGTAAGGTGAGTATGGTCAGGTATGGTCAGGTATGGTCAGGTGTATCTATCCTACCTGCAGTATTCCTCAGTATGGTCAGGTATGGTCAGGTGTATCTATCCTACCTGCCTATTCCTCCCCTGGTGCTGTCTAGTTGGTACTGTAAGGTGAGTATGGTCAGGTATGGTCAGGTATGGTCAGGTGTATCTATCCTACCTGCAGTATTCCTCAGTATGGTCAGGTGTATCCAGGTGTATCTATCCTACCTGCAGTATTCCTCCCCCGGTGCTGTCTAGTTGGTACTGTAAGGTGAGTATGGTCAGGTGTATCTATCCTACCTGCAGTATTCCTCCCCTGGTGCTGTCTAGTTGGTACTGTAAGGTGAGTATGGTCAGGTATGGTCAGGTGTATCTATCCTACCTGCAGTATTCCTCCCCCGGTGCTGTCTAGTTGGTACTGTAAGGTGAGTATGGTCAGGTGTATCCAGGTGTATCTATCCTACCTGCAGTATTCCTCCCCCGGTGCTGTCTAGTTGGTACTGTAAGGTGAGTATGGTCAGGTATGGTCAGGTATGGTCAGGTGTATCTATCCTACCTGCAGTATTCCTCCCCTGGTGCTGTCTGGTTGGTACTGTAAGGTGAGTATGGTCAGGTATGGTCAGGTGTATCTATCCTACCTGCCTATTCCTCCCCCGGTGCTGTCTGGTTGGTACTGTAAGGTGAGTATGGTCAGGTATGGTCAGGTGTATCTATCCTACCTGCAGTATTCCTCCCCTGGTGCTGTCTAGTTGGTACTGTAAGGTGAGTATGGTCAGGTATGGTCAGGTATGGTCTGGTGTATCTATCCTACCTGCAGTATTCCTCCCCCGGTGCTGTCTGGTTGGTACTGTAAGTTGAGTATGGTCAGGTATGGTCAGGTGTATCTATCCTACCTGCAGTATTCCTCCCCCGGTGCTGTCTAGTTGGTACTGTAAGGTGAGTATGGTCAGGTATGGTCAGGTGTATCTATCCTACCTGCCTATTCCTCCCCTGGTGCTGTCTAGTTGGTACTGTAAGGTGAGTATGGTCAGGTGTATCCAGGTGTATCTATCCTACCTGCAGTATTCCTCCCCCGGTGCTGTCTAGTTGGTACTGTAAGGTGAGTATGGTCAGGTATGGTCAGGTGTATCTATCCTACCTGCAGTATTCCTCCCCCGGTGCTGTCTAGTTGGTACTGTAAGGTGAGTATGGTCAGGTATGGTCAGGTATGGTCAGGTGTATCTATCCTACCTGCCTATTCCTCCCCCGGTGCTGTCTAGTTGGTACTGTAAGGTGAGTATGGTCAGGTATGGTCAGGTGTATCTATCCTACCTGCAGTATTCCTCCCCCGGTGCTGTCTGGTTGGTACTGTAAGGTGAGTATGGTCAGGTATGGTCAGGTGTATCTATCCTACCTGCAGTATTCCTCCCCCGGTGCTGTCTGGTTGGTACTGTAAGGTGAGTATGGTCAGGTATGGTCAGGTGTATCCAGGTGTATCTATCCTACCTGCAGTATTCCTCCCCCGGTGCTGTCTGGTTGGTACTGTAAGGTGAGTATGATCAGGTATGGTCAGGTATGGTCAGGTGTATCTGTCCTACCTGCCTATTCCTCCCCCGGTGCTGTCTGGTTGGTACTGTAAGGTGAGTATGGTCAGGTATGGTCAGGTATGGTCAGGTGTATCCAGGTGTATCTATCCTACCTGCAGTATTCCTCCCCCGGTGCTGTCTGGTTGGTACTGTAAGGTGAGTATGATCAGGTATGGTCAGGTATGGTCAGGTGTATCTGTCCTACCTGCCTATTCCTCCCCCGGTGCTGTCTGGTTGGTACTGTAAGGTGAGTATGGTCAGGTATGGTCAGGTATGGTCAGGTGTATCCAGGTGTATCTATCCTACCTGCAGTATTCCTCCCCCGGTGCTGTCTAGTTGGTACTGTAAGGTGAGTATGGTCAGGTATGGTCAGGTATGGTCAGGTGTATCTATCCTACCTGCAGTATTCCTCCCCCGGTGCTGTCTAGTTGGTACTGTAAGGTGAGTATGGTCAGGTATGGTCAGGTATGGTCAGGTGTATCTATCCTACCTGCAGTATTCCTCCCCTGGTGCTGTCTGGTTGGTACTGTAAGGTGAGTATGGTCAGGTATGGTCAGGTGTATCTATCCTACCTGCTGTATTCCTCCCCCGGTGCTGTCTGGTTGGTACTGTAAGGTGAGTATGGTCAGGTATGGTCAGGTATGGTCAGGTGTATCTATCCTACCTGCAGTATTCCTCCCCCGGTGCTGTCTGGTTGGTACTGTAAGGTGAGTATGGTCAGGTATGGTCAGGTATGGTCAGGTATGGTCAGGTGTATCTATCCTACCTGCAGTATTCCTCCCCCGGTGCTGTCTAGTTGGTACTGTAAGGTGAGTATGGTCAGGTGTATCCAGGTGTATCTATCCTACCTGCAGTATTCCTCAGTATGGTCAGGTGTATCCAGGTGTATCTATCCTACCTGCAGTATTCCTCCCCCGGTGCTGTCTAGTTGGTACTGTAAGGTGAGTATGGTCAGGTATGGTCAGGTATGGTCAGGTGTATCTATCCTACCTGCCTATTCCTCCCCTGGTGCTGTCTAGTTGGTACTGTAAGGTGAGTATGGTCAGGTGTATCCAGGTGTATCTATCCTACCTGCAGTATTCCTCCCCTGGTGCTGTCTAGTTGGTACTGTAAGGTGAGTATGGTCAGGTATGGTCAGGTGTATCTATCCTACCTGCCTATTCCTCCCCCGGTGCTGTCTAGTTGGTACTGTAAGGTGAGTATGGTCAGGTATGGTCAGGTGTATCTGTCCTACCTGCCTATTCCTCCCCCGGTGCTGTCTAGTTGGTACTGTAAGGTGAGTATGGTCAGGTATGGTCAGGTATGGTCAGGTATGGTCAGGTGTATCTATCCTACCTGCAGTATTCCTCCCCCAGTGCTGTCTGGTTGGTACTGTAAGGTGAGTATGGTCAGGTATGGTCAGGTGAATCTATCCTAACTGCAGTATTCCTCCCCCGGTGCTGTCTGGTTGGTACTGTAAGGTGAGTATGGTCAGGTATGGTCAGGTGTATCTATCCTACCTGCAGTATTCCTCCCCCGGTGCTGTCTAGTTGGTACTGTAAGGTGAGTATGGTCAGGTATGGTCAGGTGTATCTGTCCTACCTGCCTATTCCTCCCCCGGTGCTGTCTAGTTGGTACTGTAAGGTGAGTATGGTCAGGTATGGTCAGGTGTATCTATCCTACCTGCAGTATTCCTCCCCCGGTGCTGTCTGGTTGGTACTGTAAGGTGAGTATGGTCAGGTGTATCCAGGTGTATCTATCCTACCTGCAGTATTCCTCCCCCGGTGCTGTCTAGTTGGTACTGTAAGGTGAGTATGGTCAGGTATGGTCAGGTATGGTCAGGTGTATCTATCCTACCTGCAGTATTCCTCCCCCGGTGCTGTCTAGTTGGTACTGTAAGGTGAGTATGGCAAAGGTGTATCTATCCTACCTGCCTATTCCTCCCCCGGTGCTGTCTGGTTGGTACTGTAAGGTGAGTATGGTCAGGTATGGTCAGGTGTATCTATCCTACCTGCAGTATTCCTCCCCCGGTGCTGTCTAGTTGGTACTGTAAGGTGAGTATGGTCAGGTATGGTCAGGTGTATCTATCCTACCTGCAGTATTCCTCCCCTGGTGCTGTCTAGTTGGTACTGTAAGGTGAGTATGGTCAGTTATGGTCAGGTGTATCTATCCTACCTGCAGTATTCCTCCCCCGGTGCTGTCTGGTTGGTACTGTAAGGTGAGTATGGTCAGGTATGGTCAGGTGTATCTATCCTACCTGCAGTATTCCTCCCCCGGTGCTGTCTAGTTGGTACTGTAAGGTGAGTATGGTCAGGTATGGTCAGGTGTATCTATCCTACCTGCAGTATTCCTACCCCGGTGCTGTCTAGTTGGTACTGTAAGGTGAGTATGGTCAGGTATGGTCAGGTGTATCTATCCTACCTGCAGTATTCCTCCCCTGGTGCTGTCTGGTTGGTACTGTAAGGTGAGTATGGTCAGGTATGGTCAGGTATGGTCAGGTGTATCTATCCTACCTGCAGTATTCCTCCCCTGGTGCTGTCTAGTTGGTACTGTAAGGTGAGTATGGTCAGGTATGGTCAGGTATGGTCAGGTGTATCCAGGTGTATCTATCTTACCTGCAGTATTCCTCCCCCGGTGCTGTCTAGTTGGTACTGTAAGGTGAGTATGGTCAGGTATGGTCAGGTATGGTCAGGTGTATCCAGGTGTATCTATCCTACCTGCAGTATTCCTCCCCTGGTGCTGTCTAGTTGGTACTGTAAGGTGAGTATGGTCAGGTATGGTCAGGTGTATCCAGGTGTATCTATCCTACCTGCAGTATTCCTCCCCTTGTGCTGTCTAGTTGGTACTGTAAGGTGAGTATGGTCAGGTATGGTCAGGTATGGTCAGGTGTATCTATCCTACCTGCAGTATTCCTCCCCCGGTGCTGTCTGGTTGGTACTGTAAGGTGAGTATGGTCAGGTATGGTCAGGTGTATCTATCCTACCTGCAGTATTCCTCCCCCGGTGCTGTCTGGTTGGTACTGTAAGGTGAGTATGGTCAGGTGTATCCAGGTGTATCTATCCTACCTGCAGTATTCCTCCCCCGGTGCTGTCTAGTTGGTACTGTAAGGTGAGTATGGTCAGGTGTATCCAGGTGTAGCTATCCTACCTGCAGTATTCCTCCCCTGGTGCTGTCTAGTTGGTACTGTAAGGTGAGTATGGTCAGGTATGGTCAGGTGTATCTATCCTACCTGCAGTATTCCTCCCCCGGTGCTGTCTGGTTGGTACTGTAAGGTGAGTATGGTCAGGTGTATCCAGGTGTATCTATCCTACCTGCAGTATTCCTCCCCCGGTGCTGTCTAGTTGGTACTGTAAGGTGAGTATGGTCAGGTATGGTCAGGTATGGTCAGGTGTATCTATCCTACCTGCAGTATTCCTCCCCCGGTGCTGTCTAGTTGGTACTGTAAGGTGAGTATGGTCAGGTATGGTCAGGTGTATCTATCCTACCTGCAGTATTCCTCCCCTGGTGCTGTCTAGTTGGTACTGTAAGGTGAGTATGGTCAGGTGTATCCAGGTGTATCTATCCTACCTGCAGTATTCCTCCCCTGGTGCTGTCTAGTTGGTACTGTAAGGTGAGTATGGTCAGGTATGGTCAGGTGTATCTATCCTACCTGCAGTATTCCTCCCCCGGTGCTGTCTGGTTGGTACTGTAAGGTGAGTATGGTCAGGTGTATCCAGGTGTATCTATCCTACCTGCAGTATTCCTCCCCCGGTGCTGTCTGGTTGGTACTGTAAGGTGAGTATGGTCAGGTGTATCCAGGTGTATCTATCCTACCTGCAGTATTCCTCCCCCGGTGCTGTCTAGTTGGTACTGTAAGGTGAGTATGGTCAGGTATGGTCAGGTGTATCTATCCTTCCTGCAGTATTCCTCCCCCGGTGCTGTCTAGTTGGTACTGTAAGGTGAGTATGGTCAGGTATGGTCAGGTGTATCTATCCTACCTGCAGTATTCCTCCCCTGGTGCTGTCTAGTTGGTACTGTAAGGTGAGTATGGTCAGGTATGGTCAGGTGTATCTATCCTACCTGCAGTATTCCTCCCCTGGTGCTGTCTGGTTGGTACTGTAAGTTGAGTATGGTCAGGTGTATCTATCCTACCTGCAGTATTCCTCCCCCGGTGCTGTCTGGTTGGTACTGTAAGGTGAGTATGGTCAGGTATGGTCAGGTGTATCTATCCTACCTGCAGTATTCCTCCCCCGGTGCTGTCTGGTTGGTACTGTAAGGTGAGCATGGTCAGGTATGGTCAGGTATGGTCAGGTGTATCTATCCTACCTGCAGTATTCCTCCCCTGGTGCTGTCTGGTTGGTACTGTAAGGTGAGTATGGTCAGGTGTATCCAGGTGTATCTATCCTACCTGCAGTATTCCTCCCCCGGTGCTGTCTAGTTGGTACTGTAAGGTGAGTATGGTCAGGTATGGTCAGGTGTATCTATCCTACCTGCAGTATTCCTCCCCCGGTGCTGTCTGGTTGGTACTGTAAGGTGAGTATGGTCAGGTATGGTCAGGTATGGTCAGGTGTATCCAGGTGTATCTATCCTACCTGCAGTATTCCTCCCCTGGTGCTGTCTAGTTGGTACTGTAAGGTGAGTATGGTCAGGTATGGTCAGGTGTATCTATCCTACCTGCAGTATTCCTCCCCCGGTGCTGTCTGGTTGGTACTGTAAGGTGAGTATGGTCAGGTGTATCCAGGTGTATCTATCCTACCTGCAGTATTCCTCCCCCGGTGCTGTCTAGTTGGTACTGTAAGGTGAGTATGGTCAGGTATGGTCAGGTATGGTCAGGTGTATCTATCCTACCTGCAGTATTCCTCCCCCGGTGCTGTCTAGTTGGTACTGTAAGGTGAGTATGGTCAGGTATGGTCAGGTGTATCTATCCTACCTGCAGTATTCCTCCCCCGGTGCTGTCTAGTTGGTACTGTAAGGTGAGTATGGTCAGGTATGGTCAGGTATGGTCAGGTGTATCTATCCTACCTGCAGTATTCCTCCCCCGGTGCTGTCTGGTTGGTACTGTAAGGTGAGTATGGTCAGGTATGGTCAGGTATGGTCAGGTGTATCTATCCTACCTGCAGTATTCCTCCCCTGGTGCTGTCTAGTTGGTACTGTAAGGTGAGTATGGTCAGGTATGGTCAGGTGTATCTATCCTACCTGCAGTATTCCTCCCCTGGTGCTGTCTAGTTGGTACTGTAAGGTGAGTATGGTCAGGTGTATCCAGGTGTATCTATCCTACCTGCAGTATTCCTCCCCTGGTGCTGTCTAGTTGGTACTGTAAGGTGAGTATGGTCAGGTATGGTCAGGTGTATCTATCCTACCTGCAGTATTCCTCCCCCGGTGCTGTCTGGTTGGTACTGTAAGGTGAGTATGGTCAGGTGTATCCAGGTGTATCTATCCTACCTGCAGTATTCCTCCCCCGGTGCTGTCTGGTTGGTACTGTAAGGTGAGTATGGTCAGGTGTATCCAGGTGTATCTATCCTACCTGCAGTATTCCTCCCCCGGTGCTGTCTAGTTGGTACTGTAAGGTGAGTATGGTCAGGTATGGTCAGGTGTATCTATCCTACCTGCAGTATTCCTCCCCCGGTGCTGTCTAGTTGGTACTGTAAGGTGAGTATGGTCAGGTATGGTCAGGTGTATCTATCCTACCTGCAGTATTCCTCCCCTGGTGCTGTCTAGTTGGTACTGTAAGGTGAGTATGGTCAGGTATGGTCAGGTGTATCTATCCTACCTGCAGTATTCCTCCCCTGGTGCTGTCTGGTTGGTACTGTAAGTTGAGTATGGTCAGGTGTATCTATCCTACCTGCAGTATTCCTCCCCCGGTGCTGTCTGGTTGGTACTGTAAGGTGAGTATGGTCAGGTATGGTCAGGTGTATCTATCCTACCTGCAGTATTCCTCCCCCGGTGCTGTCTGGTTGGTACTGTAAGGTGAGTATGGTCAGGTATGGTCAGGTATGGTCAGGTGTATCTATCCTACCTGCAGTATTCCTCCCCTGGTGCTGTCTGGTTGGTACTGTAAGGTGAGTATGGTCAGGTGTATCCAGGTGTATCTATCCTACCTGCAGTATTCCTCCCCCGGTGCTGTCTAGTTGGTACTGTAAGGTGAGTATGGTCAGGTATGGTCAGGTGTATCTATCCTACCTACAGTATTCCTCCCCCGGTGCTGTCTGGTTGGTACTGTAAGGTGAGTATGGTCAGGTATGGTCAGGTATGGTCAGGTGTATCCAGGTGTATCTATCCTACCTGCAGTATTCCTCCCCCGGTGCTGTCTAGTTGGTACTGTAAGGTGAGTATGGTCAGGTATGGTCAGGTGTATCTATCCTACCTGCAGTATTCCTCCCCCGGTGCTGTCTGGTTGGTACTGTAAGGTGAGTATGGTCAGGTATGGTCAGGTGTATCTATCCTACCTGCCTATTCCTCCCCCGGTGCTGTCTGGTTGGTACTGTAAGGTGAGTATGGTCAGGTATGGTCAGGTATGGTCAGGTGTATCTATCCTACCTGCAGTATTCCTCCCCCGGTGCTGTCTGGTTGGTACTGTAAGGTGAGTATGGTCAGGTATGGTCAGGTGTATCTATCCTACCTGCAGGATTCCTCCCCCGGTGCTGTCTGGTTGGTACTGTAAGGTGAGTATGGTCAGGTATGGTCAGGTGTATCTATCCTACCTGCAGTATTCCTCCCCCGGTGCTGTCTGGTTGGTACTGTAAGGTGAGTATGGTCAGGTATGGTCAGGTGTATCTATCCTACCTGCCTATTCCTCCCCTGGTGCTGTCTGGTTGGTACTGTAAGGTGTGTATGGTCAGGTGTATCCAGGTGTATCTATCCTACCTGCAGTATTCCTCCCCCGGTGCTGTCTAGTTGGTACTGTAAGGTGAGTATGGTCAGGTATGGTCAGGTATGGTCAGGTGTATCTATCCTACCTGCAGTATTCCTCCCCCGGTGCTGTCTGGTTGGTACTGTAAGGTGAGTATGGTCAGGTATGGTCAGGTGTATCCAGGTGTATCTATCCTACCTGCAGTATTCCTCCCCTGGTGCTGTCTAGTTGGTACTGTAAGGTGAGTATGGTCAGGTATGGTCAGGTGTATCTATCCTACCTGCAGTATTCCTCCCCCGGTGCTGTCTGGTTGGTACTGTAAGGTGAGTATGGTCAGGTATGGTCAGGTATGGTCAGGTGTATCTATCCTACCTGCAGTATTCCTCCCCTGGTGCTGTCTAGTTGGTACTGTAAGGTGAGTATGGTCAGGTGTATCCAGGTGTATCTATCCTACCTGCAGTATTCCTCCCCTGGTGCTGTCTGGTTGGTACTGTAAGGTGAGTATGGTCAGGTATGGTCAGGTGTATCTATCCTACCTGTAGTATTCCTCCCCCGGTGCTGTCTAGTTGGTACTGTAAGGTGAGTATGGTCAGGTATGGTCAGGTGTATCTATCCTACCTGTAGTATTCCTCCCCCGGTGCTGTCTGGTTGGTACTGTAAGGTGAGTATGGTCAGGTATGGTCAGGTGTATCCAGGTGTATCTATCCTACCTGCAGTATTCCTCCCCCGGTGCTGTCTAGTTGGTACTGTAAGGTGAGTATGGTCAGGTGTATCTATCCTACCTGCAGTATTCCTCCCCCGGTGCTGTCTGGTTGGTACTGTAAGGTGAGTATGGTCAGGTATGGTCAGGTGTATCTATCCTACCTGCAGTATTCCTCCCCCGGTGCTGTCTGGTTGGTACTATAAGGTGAGTATGGTCAGGTATGGTCAGGTGTATCTATCCTACCTGCAGTATTCCTCCCCCGGTGCTGTCTGGTTGGTACTGTAAGGTGAGTATGGTCAGGTATGGTCAGGTGTATCTATCCTACCTGCAGTATTCCTCCCCCGGTGCTGTCTGGTTGGTACTGTAAGGTGAGTATGGTCAGGTATGGTCAGGTGTATCTATCCTACCTGCAGTATTCCTCCCCCGGTGCTGTCTGGTTGGTACTGTAAGGTGAGTATGGTCAGGTGTATCTATCCTACCTGCAGTATTCCTCCCCCGGTGCTGTCTGGTTGGTACTGTAAGGTGAGTATGGTCAGGTGTATCTATCCTACCTGCAGTATTCCTCCCCTGGTGCTGTCTAGTTGGTACTGTAAGGTGAGTATGGTCAGGTATGGTCAGGTGTATCTATCCTACCTGCAGTATTCCTCCCCCGGTGCTGTCTGGTTGGTACTGTAAGGTGAGTATGGTCAGGTATGGTCAGGTGTATCTATCCTACCTGCAGTATTCCTCCCCCGGTGCTGTCTAGTTGGTACTGTAAGGTGAGTATGGTCAGGTATGGTCAGGTGTATCTATCCTACCTGCAGTATTCCTCCCCCGGTGCTGTCTGGTTGGTACTGTAAGGTGAGTATGGTCAGGTATGGTCAGGTGTATCTATCCTACCTGCAGTATTCCTCCCCCGGTGCTGTCTGGTTGGTACTGTAAGGTGAGTATGATCAGGTATGGTCAGGTGTATCTATCCTACCTGCAGTATTCCTCCCCCGGTGCTGTCTGGTTGGTACTGTAAGGTGAGTATGGTCAGGTATGGTCAGGTGTATCTATCCTACCTGCAGTATTCCTCCCCCGGTGCTGTCTAGTTGGTACTGTAAGGTGAGTATGGTCAGGTGTATCCAGGTGTATCTATCCTACCTGCAGTATTCCTCCCCCGGTGCTGTCTAGTTGGTACTGTAAGGTGAGTATGGTCAGGTGTATCCAGGTGTATCTATCCTACCTGCAGTATTCCTCCCCCGGTGCTGTCTGGTTGGTACTGTAAGGTGAGTATGGTCAGGTGTATCCAGGTGTATCTATCCTACCTGCAGTATTCCTCCCCCGGTGCTGTCTAGTTGGTACTGTAAGGTGAGTATGGTCAGGTATGGTCAGGTGTATCCAGGTGTATCTATCCTACCTGCAGTATTCCTCCCCTGGTGCTGTCTAGTTGGTACTGTAAGGTGAGTATGGTCAGGTATGGTCAGGTGTATCTATCCTACCTGCAGTATTCCTCCCCCGGTGCTGTCTGGTTGGTACTGTAAGGTGAGTATGGTCAGGTATGGTCAGGTATGGTCAGGTGTATCTATCCTACCTGCAGTATTCCTCCCCTGGTGCTGTCTAGTTGGTACTGTAAGGTGAGTATGGTCAGGTGTATCCAGGTGTATCTATCCTACCTGCAGTATTCCTCCCCTGGTGCTGTCTGGTTGGTACTGTAAGGTGAGTATGGTCAGGTATGGTCAGGTGTATCTATCCTACCTGTAGTATTCCTCCCCCGGTGCTGTCTAGTTGGTACTGTAAGGTGAGTATGGTCAGGTATGGTCAGGTGTATCTATCCTACCTGTAGTATTCCTCCCCCGGTGCTGTCTGGTTGGTACTGTAAGGTGAGTATGGTCAGGTATGGTCAGGTGTATCCAGGTGTATCTATCCTACCTGCAGTATTCCTCCCCCGGTGCTGTCTAGTTGGTACTGTAAGGTGAGTATGGTCAGGTGTATCTATCCTACCTGCAGTATTCCTCCCCCGGTGCTGTCTGGTTGGTACTGTAAGGTGAGTATGGTCAGGTATGGTCAGGTGTATCTATCCTACCTGCAGTATTCCTCCCCCGGTGCTGTCTGGTTGGTACTATAAGGTGAGTATGGTCAGGTATGGTCAGGTGTATCTATCCTACCTGCAGTATTCCTCCCCCGGTGCTGTCTGGTTGGTACTGTAAGGTGAGTATGGTCAGGTATGGTCAGGTGTATCTATCCTACCTGCAGTATTCCTCCCCCGGTGCTGTCTGGTTGGTACTGTAAGGTGAGTATGGTCAGGTATGGTCAGGTGTATCTATCCTACCTGCAGTATTCCTCCCCCGGTGCTGTCTGGTTGGTACTGTAAGGTGAGTATGGTCAGGTGTATCTATCCTACCTGCAGTATTCCTCCCCCGGTGCTGTCTGGTTGGTACTGTAAGGTGAGTATGGTCAGGTGTATCTATCCTACCTGCAGTATTCCTCCCCTGGTGCTGTCTAGTTGGTACTGTAAGGTGAGTATGGTCAGGTATGGTCAGGTGTATCTATCCTACCTGCAGTATTCCTCCCCCGGTGCTGTCTGGTTGGTACTGTAAGGTGAGTATGGTCAGGTATGGTCAGGTGTATCTATCCTACCTGCAGTATTCCTCCCCCGGTGCTGTCTAGTTGGTACTGTAAGGTGAGTATGGTCAGGTATGGTCAGGTGTATCTATCCTACCTGCAGTATTCCTCCCCCGGTGCTGTCTGGTTGGTACTGTAAGGTGAGTATGGTCAGGTATGGTCAGGTGTATCTATCCTACCTGCAGTATTCCTCCCCCGGTGCTGTCTGGTTGGTACTGTAAGGTGAGTATGATCAGGTATGGTCAGGTGTATCTATCCTACCTGCAGTATTCCTCCCCCGGTGCTGTCTGGTTGGTACTGTAAGGTGAGTATGGTCAGGTATGGTCAGGTGTATCTATCCTACCTGCAGTATTCCTCCCCCGGTGCTGTCTAGTTGGTACTGTAAGGTGAGTATGGTCAGGTGTATCCAGGTGTATCTATCCTACCTGCAGTATTCCTCCCCCGGTGCTGTCTAGTTGGTACTGTAAGGTGAGTATGGTCAGGTGTATCCAGGTGTATCTATCCTACCTGCAGTATTCCTCCCCCGGTGCTGTCTGGTTGGTACTGTAAGGTGAGTATGGTCAGGTGTATCCAGGTGTATCTATCCTACCTGCAGTATTCCTCCCCCGGTGCTGTCTAGTTGGTACTGTAAGGTGAGTATGGTCAGGTATGGTCAGGTGTATCTATCCTACCTGCAGTATTCCTCCCCCGGTGCTGTCTAGTTGGTACTGTAAGGTGAGTATGGTCAGGTGTATCCAGGTGTATCTATCCTACCTGCAGTATTCCTCCCCCGGTGCTGTCTGGGTGGTGATGGAGGAAGAAGGTGGGGAGACCAAGAGCTTTACACAACCAGTCCATCACATTCATCTCCAGCTCTGTACACGCCGGGCTGGAGGCCTGGACCCAACACACAACAACATCATGTTATTCTATCATAAATAGTCATTACAATTATAATATCACACTACTATAGGATTTCCTGCAGGAGTTTTCTGTAGCAGATGATTGTATCCAAAGTAACTCAATAGATAAAAAAACTCACAAACTTGATGTCACAGTTAATGTGTTGCCAGGAAATATCTTTTAAATAACAAACATGATATTCGAGTCTTTAAACCAAAACTTTAGTTGGATAATTAAGTGAGTTAATTTTGTGTAGTTCCACACAAAGTGTAAATCAAGTTTGATGTGGTAAGACAGTTACCCAGGTGAATCCAATGTTGTTGATGGCGTCAGCCAACATGTCTCCTAACATGGAGGGCCAGGAGGTCAGGGCTGGATAGTATGCATGCATGTAGGGGCTCTGCCAGTGGACCACCTGACCAACACACACACACACACACACACACACACACACACACACACACACACTCCATCATTAGTGCCGCCAGAAAGATACTTTGGGGGACAGAATATCCTTACAAGTTACAGTGAACAAGTTACAGTGAACAAGTTACAGTGAACAATCGATGTTTGATCCACAATGGTCCTGGTAACGTCTCATAGTCATTCGGCAAGAAACGTCCTCTCACTGTCAACTGTGTTTATTTTTATTTTTAACTTAACATGTGTAAATATTTGTATGAACATAACAAGATTCAACAACTGAGACATAAACTGAACAAGTTCCACAGACATGTGACTAACAGAAATGGAATAATGTGTCCATGAACAAAGGGGGGTCAAAATCAACATTAACAGTCAGTATCTGGTGTGGCCACCAGCTGCATTAAGTACTGCAGTGCATCTCCTCATAGACCAGTGCATCTCCTCATAGACTGCACCAGATTTGCCAGTTCCTGCTGTGAGACTGTACCCCACTCTTCCACCAAGGCACATGCAAGGTCCCGGACATTTCTGGGGGGAATGGCCCTAGCCCTCACCCTCCGATCCAACAGGTCCCAGACGTGCTCAATGGGATTGAGATCTGGGCTCTTCGCTGGCCATGGCAGAACACTGACATTTCTGTTTTGCAGGAAACATTGCACAGAACGAGCAGTATGGCTGGTGGCATTGTCATGCTGGAGGGTCATGTCAAGATGAGCCTGCCGGAAGGGTACCACATGAGGGAGGATGATGTCTTCCCTGTAAGGCACAGCGTTGAGATTTCCTGAAATGACAACAAGCTCAGTCCGATGATTCTGTGACACACCGCCCCAGACCATGATGGACCCTCCACCGCCAAAGGCGACGTTGTTGCCGGTGATGTCTGGTGGGGACCTGCCTTACAACAGGCCTACAAGCCCTCAGTCCAGCCACTCTCAGCCTATTGCGAACAGTCTGAGCACTGATGGAGGGATTGTGCGTTCCTGGTGTAACTCAGGCAGTTGTTGTTGCCATCCTGTACCTGTCCCGCAGGTGTGATGTTCGGATGTACCGATCCTGTACAATCAGCTGTCCGTCCTGTCTCCCTGTAGCACTGTCTTAGGCGTCTCACAGTATGGACAATGCAATTTATTGCCCTGGCCACATCTGCAGTCCTCATGCCTCCTTGCAGCATGCCTAAGGCATGTTCACGCAGATGAGCAGGGACCCTGGGCATCATTCTTTTGGTGTTTTTCAGAGTCAGTAGAAAGGCCTCTTTAGTGTCCTAAGTTTTCATAACTGTGACATTAATAGCCTACGGTCTGTAAGCTGTTAGTGTCTTAACAACCGTTCGACAGGAGCATGTTCATTAATTGTTTATGGTTCATTGAACAAGCATGGGAAACAATGTTTAAACCCTTTACAATGAACATCTGTGACGTTATTTGGATTTTTACGAATTCTCTTTGAAAGACGGTGTCCTGAAAAAGGGACGTTTCTTTTATATATTATATAGTATATAATGTGTGAACATAACGTACCCCAGGCATGATGACCTTCTCTATGTCCCTGAAGATACAGTCCCAGTCCTCCGGGTCAGTGGGGGCGCTGTCTGGCAGCAGCTCTCTCATATAGCCAGGCTTCACCTCTGGGCCTGGGGTCACCTTCCTCTCTCTGATGGTGGTCAGGTACCTAGTGATGTAATCTACCATCTCCTTACCTGGACGACGGACAACACACAACAGTCAGATTACACAATATTAGTTAGCATATTATATTATATAGGATATCAATCGCAAACAATGTTCAACCACTCTTTGAGATCTGTAGAAATAGATGTAAGAGGATTAAAATCACTGTGTTTTGGTCTTCTTCAGGGTATAACAAAACAACAGACAGATTACACAATATGAGATAGCATATTATACTGAGCAAATATATAAACGCAACATGCAAAAAATGTCAATGATTTTACAGTTGAGTTACAGTTCATATAAGGACTTTTTTTTCAAAGGAAATCAGTTAATTTAAATAAATTAATTAGGCCCTAATCTATGGATTTCACATGACAGGGGCGCAGCCATGGGTGGACCAGCGAGACGTCGGTCCACCCATTTGGGAGCCAGGTCCATCTACTGGGAAACCAGGCCCAGCCAATCAGAATATTTTTTCCCCCACAAAATAGCTTTATTACAGTTTCATCAGCTGTCTGGGTGGCTGGTCTCAGACAAACCCACAGTTTCATCAGCTGTCTGGGTGGCTGGTCTCAGACAAACCCACAGTTTCATCAGCTGTCCGGGTGGCTGGTCTCAGACAAACCCACAGTTTCATCAGCTGTCTGGGTGGCTGGTCTCAGACAAACCCACAGTTTCATCAGCTGTCCGGGTGGCTGGTCTCAGACAAACCAACAGTTTCATCAGCTGTCTGGGTGGCTGGTCTCAGACAAACCCACAGTTTCATCAGCTGTCCGGGTGGCTGGTCTCAGACAAACCCACAGTTTCATCAGCTGTCTGGGTGGCTGGTCTCAGACAAACCCACAGTTTCATCAGCTGTCTGGGTGGCTGGTCTCAGACAAACCCACTGTTTCATCAGCTGTCTGGGTGGCTGGTCTCAGACAAACCCACAGTTTCATCAGCTGTCTGGGTGGCTGGTCTCAGACAAACCCACAGTTTCATCAGCTGTCTGGGTGGCTGGTCTCAGACAAACCCACAGTTTCATCAGCTGTCTGGGTGGCTGGTCTCAGACGATCCTGCAGGTGAAGAAGCCGGATGTGGAGGTCCTGGGCTGGCGTGGTTAACGAGGCCGATTGGACGTACTGCCAAATTCTCTAAAACATCGTTGGAGGCGGCTTATGGTAGAGAAATGAACATTCAATTCTCTGGCAACCGCTCTGGTGTACATTCCTGTAGTCTGCATGCCATTTCCACGCTCCCTCAAAACCTGACACATCTGTGGCATTGCGTTGTACAGTATGACAAAACTGTATATTTTATAGTGGCCTTTTATTGTCCCCATCTACCTACCTACAATTCCAACCATCTATCTACCTACAACACCAACCATCTACCTGCCTACAATAACTACCTACAATAACTACCTAAAATACCTACCTAAAATAAATACCTACAATAACTACCTACAATACCTACCTACAATAACTACCTACAATACCTACCTAAAATACCTACCTACAATAACTAGCTACAATACCTACCTACAATACCTACCTAAAATACCTACCTACAATAACTAGCTACAATACCTACCTACAATACCTACCTACAATACCTACCTACAATAACTACCTACAATAACTACCTACAATAACTACCTACAATACCTACCTACAATAACTACCTACAATAACTACCTAAAATAACTACCTAAAATACTTACAATACCTAGCTACAATCTAGCTAGGTGGTTGTATCTTTCCTCAGCACTATATAGAGAAGAAGCCCAGCTCACCTCTACGGTTATATTCC
>NC_092152.1:86226732-86344232 GCF_045791955.1 Oncorhynchus clarkii lewisi
ATGTCCTGCAGTATCAAACTATGTGTCACATGTGCCGAATACAACAGGTGTAGTAGACCTTACTGTGAAATGCTTACTTACAAGCCCTTAACCCACAATGCAGTTCAAGAAATAGAGTTACGAAAATATTTACTAAATAAACTAAAGTACATTGTTTAAATAAATAGTAACAATAAAATTACATAACAATAACGAGGCTGTATACAGGGGGTACCGGTACCCAGTCCATGTGCGGGGGTACAGGTTAGTCGAGGTCATTTGTACATGTAGGTAGGGGTAAAGTGACAATGCATAGATAAACACAGCGAATAGCAGCAGTGTAAAAACAAAGTCCGGGTGGCCATATGATTAATTGTTCAGCAGTCTTATCACTTGGGGTTAGAAGCTGTTAAGGAGCCTTTTGGACCTAGACTTGGCGCTCCGGTACCACTTGCTGTGCGGTAGCAGAGAGAACAGTCTATGATTTGGGTGACTGGAGTCTTTGACAATTTTTGGGGCCTTCCTCTGACACCGCCTAGTATATACAGTAGGTCCTGGATGTCAGGAAGCTTGGTCCCAGTGATGTATTGGGTCGTATTCACTACCCTCTGTAGCGCTTTAAGGCGGTGTTTCAACCTGTCAGGATGCTCTCGATGGTGCAGCTGTAGAACTTTTTGAGGATCTGGGGACCTATGCCAAATCTTTTCAGTCTCCTGAGGGGGAAAAGGTGTTGTCGTGCCCTCTTCACAACTGTCTTGGTGTGTTTGGACCATGATAGTTTGTTGGTGATATGGACAGGGAGTACAGGAGGTGACTAAGCACGCACCCTGAGGGGCCCCGGTGTTGAGGATCAGCATTGCAGATGTGTTGTGGCCTACCCTAACCACCTGGGGGTGGCCCGTCAGGAAGTCCAGGATCCAATTGCAGAGGGAGGTGTTTAGTCCCAGGGTGCTTCACTTAGCTTTGAGGGCACTATGGTGTTGAACGGTGAGCTGTAGTCAATGAACCGCATTCTCACATAGGCGCTCCTTTTGTCCCCTGTGGTTTTCCTTTAACAAGTTGAGGGTAAGGTCATCTAAACCCTTAACCTGTTTACATTATGTGTAACACTGAGCTGATGAGCAAGCACCAACCTTTAGAAGGTCTTAGCAGAATTATTAAACCACTGGGTTTTATATTTTGACTGCGTGGATATCCCAGGGACAGTTAGGGAAAACGTAGGTCAATGCAACCCGATTGTGGTAAGAAATATGGAAAATAATGGGTAACAACATCAAGAAATGTATTCCCCTCTGAATCTACAGATTTGTTGTGTATTTTTTAAATACTAACTCCCATTCATTAAAGTATTACCTTTATTCTGATGATAGTATTACCATACGAAGTGGATTGTACAACCCAGAATGAAGGGTTTGAAATGACGAAGTGTCTGCGTTTTTTCTGTGTTGATTTCCCTTACTTTAATAGGGTATAGAATATTCTGATATAGAAGACTCTTGGAAGATTAGTCCAAATGTGGACTAAAAGAGATCCTAATTAATATCAAAAAAATCTAATCAAGCTAAAATCTAAACGCTTACATTTAAATGTTATGATTATTATCACACGAGTGATAAGAGGATGGAATGTAAGGGACATTTACATTTTGTGCTTTTTACTTTTTACTAATTTCTGTGTTCTCTTCATTTGCCTTTTCTTGTAAATAATGTCTGCGTTCTATTCATGTGCTGTTCTATAAAGCAATTTCTGTGTTCATGCAAGTGGCTGACTGTACAAATCACCTATCACAGTAGCTGCAATTTGGCAGTACGCCCAGAACGTGTTTTGAAAACGAACAACCGTGTTTTGAGAACAAACGAAAGATATCTCAGTTTCAAGGTTTCAGCTTAGAGAGAAAGAAGCCTCGTGAGGTGTTGGTCTGTACACTGTCATGAAACAGTATTGGTCTGTCACATGTTATGAAACAAAACGGTAATGATTAATTAATTATGCTAAATCATGCAACTATAACTTGTCTGTTTGAGTGTCCCTGTATCCCTGTGTCCCTGTGTCCCTGTTTGAGTGTCCCTGTATAACACTGTTTGAGTGTCACTGTGTAATAATTTCCACGACAAAGGCATTTCGCTCGTCTGGTAGGCTCGCGTTACTGGGCAGCTCGCGTCTGGGCTTCCCTTTGTAGTCTATAATAGTTTGCAAGCCCTGTCACGTCCGACGAGCGTCAGAGCCGGTGTAGTAGGATTCAATATTAGTCCTGTATTGACACTTTGCCTGTTTGATGGTTCGTCTGAGGGGATAGCGGGATTTCTTATAAGTGTCCGGATGAATGTCCCGCTCCTTGAAAGCGGCAGCTGTAGCCTTTAGCACAGTTCGGGTGTTGCCTGTAATCCATGGCTTCTGGTTGGGATATGTACGTACGGTCACTGTGGGGGCGACGTCATCGATGCACATATTGATGAAGCCGGTGACTGAGGTGGTATACTCCTCAATGCCATTGGATGAATTCTGGAACATATTCCAGTCTGTACTAGCACAACAGTCCTGTAGTGTCTAACCATTTCCGAGTTGAGCGAGTCCCTGGTACTTCCTGCTTTAGTTTTTGCTTGTAAGCAGGAATCAGGAGGACAGAATTATAGTCAGATTTGCCAAATGGAGGGTGAGGGAGAGCTTTGTATGCGTCACTGTGTGTGGAGTAAAGGTGGACTAGAGGTTTTTTTTCCCCTCTGGTTGCTGGTAGAAATTAGGTAAAATGGATTTAAGTTTGCCTGCATTAAAGTCCCCGGCCACTAGGAGGGCCGCTTCTGGATGAGCATTTTCTTGTTTGTTTATAGCCTTATACAGCTTGTTGAGTTCGGTCTTAATGCCAGCATCGGTTTGTGGTGGTAAATAAATGGCAACGAAAAATATAGATGAGAACTCTCTTGGTAGATAGTGTGTCCTACAGCTTATCATGAGATACTCTACCTCAGGCGAGCAATACCTCAAGACTTTTTTAATATTAGACATGGTGCACCAGCAGTTATTGACAAATAAACACACCACCCCGCCCCTCATCTTACCAGACGTAGCTGCTCTGTCCTGCCGATACACGGAAAACCCAGCCAGCTCTATATTATCCGTGTCATCGTTCAGCCACGACTGGGTAAAACATATGATATTACAGTTTTTTAATGTCCCGTTGGTAGGCTAGTCTCGACCGTAGATCATTGAGTTTGTTTTCCAGTGATTGCACGTTGGCCAATAGAACCGATGGTAGTGGCGATTTGCTCACTCGCCTCTGAATCCGACCTTCTCCCCCTGTATCTCTGCCTTTTCTTCATCGAATGACAAGGATTTGTCCGGTCTCTGGAAAGTAGTATATCCTCTGCATCGGACTCATTAAAGAAAAAATCTCCGTCCACCTTACGGTAAACCTCCCATTGACAGATGAATGAGATGGAATAACTCTTATGACATAGTCTCTATTTCTCCATTTCCCTCATCTATGTGTAATTTCAAATGACAATTGAGAATGTATCCATCCATCAAAAAATAAAGAATGAATCATTGGTCCTTAGAACAGAAAAGACCGCAGTATTTTGAAGAGCATCCCAACTCCATCGGTACTTTGGAAAGCATCAGCTGTTCAGTTACTCTGATTGCCTTTTAATGTACAAAATGAAGAGGATGAAGATGGAAAAGTAGGTCCTCCTGTGTAAACCAAATATTTGACATTGTGTTCCCGTTTGAACTTTGCTGTGCTTTTAAATGGTTGAAAGTGCAGTGATAGACATTTGGGTGACAACTACATTTTTAAAAATCAGACATTGTTTTTCCGTTGGAATTTGGTATGTTTTTAGATGGTTGAAAGCACAGTGATAGTTGAATTTCCAATGTACTAACTTTTATCTGTCTTTTTGAGTAGGTGAATATAAGTTATAATCTCATTTATCAACGTCTCAACCAAATATTTCCCCAGTTATCCACATTGAAATGAGGTTCTGTACCCAGTGGGCTGTGACTCCCAGTTATCCACATTGAAATGAGGTTCTGTACCCAGTGGGCTGTGACTCCCAGTTATCCACATTGAAATGAGGTTCTGTACCCAGTGGGCTGTGACTCCCAGTTATCCACATTGAAATGAGGTTCTGTACCCAGTGGGCTGTGACTCCCAGTTATCCACATTGAAATGAGGTTCTGTACCCAGTGGGCTGTGACTCCCAGTTATCCACATTGAAATGAGGTTCTGTACCCAGTGGGCTGTGACTCCCAGTTATCCACATTGAAATGAGGTTCTGTACCCAGTGGGCTGTGACTCCCAGGAAGATTTTCAACACCTAACTCCAACATTTCTCAACGTTGTCACCATCATTGTAAAGCCCTAATTATTGTGTCGATTTGACAGTCATTTCTGAAGACTATTATTTATTTAATGTGATTAGTGATTCACTTAAAAAAAAAAAAATTTTTAAAAACGGTCCCTCATTTTAAGGTAAAGTGAACTGAACTCTCATTTTAAAATGGTGAAACTCTTCTTTTTAAAATATGTTTTTCTAAATAAACATTGAACATCTAATAGTCAAATCACAGTGTAAAACAGGTGAGCTGCTTTTGGAAATCTTCTGGTAGAAAACTGAACGGGTCGAGCACCACACGTCAACCCTGATACCCAACACGTCGACCCTGTTACCCAACACGTCAAACCTGTTACCCAACACGTCAACCCTGTTACCCAACACGTCAAACCTGTTACCCAACACGTCAACCCTGTTACCCAACACGTCAAACCTGTTACCCAACACGTCGACCCTGTTACCCAACACGTCGACCCTGTTACCCAACACGTCGACCCTGTTACCCAACACGCCGACCCTGTTACCCAACACGTCAACCCTGTTACCCAACACGTCGACCCTGTTACCCAACACGTCGACCCTGTTACCCAACACATCAACCCTCTTACCCAACAAGTCGACTCTATTACCCAACACGTCGACCCTGTTATCCAACACGTCAACCCTGTTATCCAACACGTCAACCCTGTTACCCAACACGTCAACCCTGTTACCCAACACGTCAATCCTGTTACCCAACACGTCAACCCTGTTACCCAACACGTCGACCCTGTTACCCAACACGTCGACCCTGTTACCCAACACGTCGACCCTGTTACCCAACACGTCGACCCTGTTACCCAACACGTCGACCCTGTTACCCAACACGTCAACCCTGTTACCCAACACGTCAACCCTGTTACCCAACAAGTCAACTCTATTACCCAACACGTCGACCCTGTTATCCAACACGTCAACCCTGTTATCCAACACGTCAACCCTGTTACCCAACACGTCAACCCTGTTACCCAACAAGTCAACCCTGTTACCCAACACGTCGACCCTGTTACCCAACACGTCAACCCTGTTACCCAACACGTCAAACCCTGTTATCCAACACAACACTTCAAACTCTGTTTCCCAACACGTCGATCCTGTTTCCCAACATGTCAACCCTGTTTCCCAACACGTCAACCCTGTAACCCAACACAACACTTCAAAACCTGTTACCCAACACGTCAACCCTGTTACCCAACAAGTCAACACTAATACCCAACACGTCAAGCCCTGTTATCCAACACAACACGTCAAACCCTGTTATCCAACACAACACTTCAAAACCTGTTACCCAACACATCGATCCTGTTTCCCAACACGTCAACTCTATTACCCAACACGTCAACCCTGATACCCAACACGTCAACCCTGTTACCCAACACGTCGATCCTGTTTCCCAACACGTCAACCCTGATACCCAACACGTCAACCCTGTTACCCAACACGTCAACTCTGATACCCAACACGTCAACCCTGTTACCCAACACGTCAACCCTGTTACCCAACACGTCAACCCTGTTACCCAACACGTCAACTCTGAGACCCAACACGTCAACCATGTTACCCAACACGTCAACCCTGTTACCCAACACGTCGATCCTGTTTCCCAACACGTCAACCCTGTTACCCAACACGTCAACCCTGTTACCCAACACGTCAACCCTGTTACCCAACACGTCAACTCTGAGACCCAACACGTCAACCATGTTACCCAACACGTCAACCCTGTTACCCAACACGTCAACCCTGTTACCCAACACGTCGACCCTGTTACCCAACACGTCGACCCTGTTACCCAACACGTCGACCCTGTTACCCAACACGTCGACCCTGTTACCCAACACGTCGACCCTGTTACCCAACACGTCGACCCTGTTACCCAACACGTCAACCCTGTTACCCAACACGTCAACCCTGTTACCCAACAAGTCAACTCTATTACCCAACACGTCGACCCTGTTATCCAACACGTCAACCCTGTTATCCAACACGTCAACCCTGTTACCCAACACGTCAACCCTGTTACCCAACAAGTCAACCCTGTTACCCAACACGTCGACCCTGTTACCCAACACGTCAACCCTGTTACCCAACACGTCAAACCCTGTTATCCAACACAACACTTCAAACTCTGTTTCCCAACACGTCGATCCTGTTTCCCAACATGTCAACCCTGTTTCCCAACACGTCAACCCTGTAACCCAACACAACACTTCAAAACCTGTTACCCAACACGTCAACCCTGTTACCCAACAAGTCAACACTAATACCCAACACGTCAAGCCCTGTTATCCAACACAACACGTCAAACCCTGTTATCCAACACAACACTTCAAAACCTGTTACCCAACACATCGATCCTGTTTCCCAACACGTCAACTCTATTACCCAACACGTCAACCCTGATACCCAACACGTCAACCCTGTTACCCAACACGTCGATCCTGATTCCCAACACGTCAACCCTGATACCCAACACGTCAACCCTGTTACCCAACACGTCAACTCTGATACCCAACACGTCAACCCTGTTACCCAACACGTCAACCCTGTTACCCAACACGTCAACCCTGTTACCCAACACGTCAACTCTGAGACCCAACACGTCAACCATGTTACCCAACACGTCAACCCTGTTACCCAACACGTCGATCCTGTTTCCCAACACGTCAACCCTGTTACCCAACACGTCAACCCTGTTACCCAACACGTCAACCCTGTTACCCAACACGTCAACCCTGTTACCCAACACGTCAACTCTGAGACCCAACACGTCAACCATGTTACCCAACACGTCAACCCTGTTACCCAACACGTCAACCCTGTTACCCAACAAGTCAACCCTGTTACCCAACACGTCGATCCTGTTTCCCAACAAGTCAACCCTGTTACCCAACACGTCAACCCTGTTACCCAACACGTCAACCCTGTTACCCAACACGTCGACCCTGTTACCCGACATGTCGAACCCTGTTACCCAACACTTCAACCCTGTTACCCAACACGTTGACTCTGTTACCCAACACGTCGACCCTGTTACCCAACACGTCAACCCTGTTATCCAACACGTCAACTCTGTTACCCAACACGTCGACCCTGTTACCCAACACGTCGACCCTGTTACCCAACACGTCGACCCTGTTACCCAACACGTCGACCCTGTTACCCAACACGTCGACCCTGTTACCCAACACGTCAACCCTGTTACCCAACACGTCGACCCTGTTACCCAACACGTCGACCCTGTTACCCAACACGTCAACCCTGTTACCCAACACGTCGACCCTGTTACCCAACACGTCGACCCTGTTACCCAACACGTCAACCCTGTTACCCAACACGTCAACCCTGTTACCCAACACGTCGACCCTGTTACCCAACACGTCAACCCTGTTACCCAACACGTCAACCCTGCTACCCAACAAGTCAACTCTATTACCCAACACGTCAACCCTGCTACCCAACACGTCGAAACCTGCTGCCCAATACGTTGAAACCTGTTACCCAACATGTCGAACCCTGTTACCCAACACGTCAACTCTGTTACCCAACACGTCGACCCTGTTACCAATAACTAGACAGGCTAGAAATGTTTTAACAATTATTGTATTTTTTTTTTGTGAAGCTTGCATTCCATTTCCCCTCCCTGTTCCACACAACAACAAGCTTCCATTTCCCCTCCCTGTTCCACACAACAACAAGCTTCCATTTCCCCTCCCTGTTCCACACAACAACAAGCTTCCATTTCCCCTCCCTGTTCCACACAACAACAAGCTTCCATTTCCCCTCCCTGTTCCACACAACAACAAGCTTCCATTGCCCCTCCCTGTTCCACACAACAACAAGCTTCCATTTCCCCTCCCTGTTCCACACAACAACAAGCTTCCATTTCCCCTCCCTGTTCCACACAACAACAAGCTTCCATTTCCCCTCCCTGTTCCACACAACAACAAGCTTCCATTTCCCCTCCGACTAGCTGAATGTATTGACGTCGGTTTCCTGTCTGACTAGCTGAATGTATTGACGTTGGTTTGGTTTCGCTCACATCTGTGATGTTTGAGTTGTATGATGGTTTCAAAACAAACAAGGTGAAACATTACAGAATGGAGACCAAACACTGAATCAAAGGTCTTTGTCACACCTGTCTATTTCACTGGCTGAGGATACCATGGGCCCGTTCTAAGTGGCTCCCTATTCCCTATGGGCTCTGGTCAAAAGTAGTGCACTATATTGGGAATAGGGTGCCGTTTGAGACACCGTCCATATGTATAACACTGCCACAAGCCCAGGCACCAGCTGCACTGTTCCCATCATTCTCATCCTCTGACATTTAAACACTGTGAAATACACACTTCCTCTCATTCATGTCTCACGGGACAGAAACCAATCCATTAGTGCAAATATACACAGCAAACAGGGTACAGGTTAGTATTTAAAAGGCAGGAAGACATATTTCAGAAGGTTATGGATTAAAGGGGCATTCTGTAAGTATAATTTCAGGTCAAAGTGATACCCCTTTTAAAAAAGAAACTTTACATCGTCATAACACAAACTGCCTCTCTCAAGTCTACACCCATCCGGAAAATGATTATGATCGTTGAGAAAATTTGAATATTTTTTTATTTTAATAAACTAGGCAAGTGGGGGTGTCAGTCAATCTATTGATCCATCAAATTGATCTCGATCAATCGAATCAAACTTGATCGATTGATCTTGATGAATCAATCAATTGTTCGAATGAAGGAGCAGAAGTCTTCTCACTCACTCATTCATTCATTCATCAATATAAACAATTAACAACAACAAAAACATCAACATATAGCATTACTGTCCCAGACAGTTGGGACATTCATTATGCAGTAAAGAATGTCCCCTGTACAGCAGGCCTGGGTCATTGACGTCAGCGGATCCCATGCTACATGCTACAGCAGAGCAGAGAGATCAATGGGGCCATTGTCCTGTGCTCCCTGTTCCCTACAGCGGCCCTACAGTCCCTGGGCATGTCCCAAATGTCACCCTATTCCCTACAAAGTGCACTACTTTTGCGCAGGGCCCTATTAGAGATCAGTCTTTCTACTATTCTACCATATGGGTCCTGGTTAAAAAGTAGTGCACTACATAGGGGGAAGGGTGGTATTATGAACGTATTCCCTTTGACAGTGGATGAGTGTGTAGTTAATAACAGCATTAGCTCGGTGGCCCTGCAACAGCAGTTATTAATGGCATTAGCTCGGTGGCCCTGTGACAGTGGACGACTGTTGCTGATGGCAGGAGATCACAGGGGAATGGGGCTGTAATGGTAGAATGACTACTGATCTTCTGTAATGGAGGTCTGAACAGAGCCGGGAGTTTTAGACAGACATCAAAGTCGTCCGGGTGAATCTGAATCGTGAATCTCACAGTCCTTTCTTTCATTCATAACATCATCAATTAATTTTTGAACGTCAGGTTGTTTTATGAATGAATTAAACAACGTTGTTATTTTGTGAATAATTTCTGACATTTTTTCATATGTAAAATTAAATATATATATTAATTAAGAGCATTATAAGCTACTAACTATGTTGTTACGTAATGCCAAATAAAAATGTGATTCACATTTTTTTTTTTTATAAAAATAAATCTTCACATTTTCAAACAGTCCCTTTTATATTTTCCAACGGGGCTATACATTTGGGTGAGGTCTTTTTCTCGCCTGAGTAGCCTCGTTTCACTGCCCAAAATAAAATGAAACCATCTAGTGTTCAACAAAATAACAACACAATGTCAAATACAGGTAGCCTTGTCAAATAATTAACATCCAATCACATTAACCGTTACTCTCTCGCGGGAATTCCCCTAATGGTCCGTATGTAGCCAAACATAGCTGCAGCTCATTCCGTTTATTTGAAAATTGATAAATGTTTTTTTTTAAAAGTAAGGCTTGCGTCCATAGAGACACATACCAGCTCTACTGGTAGTGCAGTACTACACCTGCACCTGTCGACAACACAAGTTGTTCAGCTTCCACAACAACATCCAATGCAAGCATCAGTAATTCTACATTTGTTGTTAGCCCAGATAGCATCAGTAATTCTACATTTGTTGTTAGCCCAGCTAGCATCAGTAATTCTACATGTTGTTAGCCCAGCTAGCATCAGTAATTCTACATTTGTTGTTAGCCCAGCTAGCATCAGTAATTCTACATTTGTTGTTAGCCCAGCTAGCATCAGTAATTCTACATTTTTTTGTTAGCCCAGCTAGCATCAGTAATTCTACATTTTGTTGTTAGCCCAGCTAGCATCAGTAATTCTACATTTTGTTGTTAGCCCAGCTAGCATCAGTAATTCTACATTTGTTGTTAGCCCAGCTAGCATCAGTAATTCTACATTTGTTGTTAGCCCAGCTAGCATCAGTAATTCTACATTTGTTGTTAGCCCAGCTAGCATCAGTAATTCTACATTTTGTTGTTAGCCCAGCTAGCATCAGTAATTCTACATTTTGTTGTTAGCCCAGCTAGCATCAGTAATTCTACATTTGTTGTTAGCCCAGCTAGCATCAGTAATTCTACATGTTGTTAGCCCAGCTAGCATCAGTAATTCTACATTTTGTTGTTAGCCCAGCTAGCATCAGTAATTCTACATTTTTTGTTAGCCCAGCTAGCATCAGTAATTCTACATTTGTTGTTAGCCCAGCTAGCATCAGTAATTCTACATTTTGTTGTTAGCCCAGCTAGCATCAGTAATTCTACATTTGTTGTTAGCCCAGCTAGCATCAGTAATTCTACATTTGTTGTTAGCCCAGCTAGCATCAGTAATTCTACATGTTGTTAGCCCAGCTAGCATCAGTAATTCTACATTTTGTTGTTAGCCCAGCTAGCATCAGTAATTCTACATTTTGTTGTTAGCCCAGCTAGCATCAGCAATTCTACATTTTGTTGTTAGCCCAGCTAGCATCAGTAATTCTACATTTTGTTGTTAGCCCAGCTAGCATCAGTAATTCTACATTTTGTTGTTAGCCCAGCTAGCATGGACACTGACAGTTGTGAACCTGATGCAGCTGAAGAGCTCCTGCCCCCTTACCCGGGAAAGCACCGAACAACAGACAGGGACGTTGGACCAGCGGAGAGGCGCAAATATGACGAGAACTACATTGATTTGGGGTTCACTTATAATGGGAGTAGTGCTTTTCCTCAGAAACACAGTGTTTATATGTAAAAACGTACTATCTCGCAACTCAATGAAACCTTTACTCTTGAGCAGACATTTAGAAACAAATCGTGCCAATTTGAAAAATAAGCCCCAGGAGTTTTTTTGAGCGAGAAGTAAGATTACTTTTGAGTAGTAAGACGTATAAAAGCAACAGATACCATTAATAAGAAGGGTCTAGAAGTGTTTTATATGGTGAGCTACCGTGTGGCTAGGACAGGCAAGCCCCATACTATTGTGGAGGACTTCATTATTCCTGCTGCCGCGGATATGGCTGGACAATACTGGGGGAAAAGGCCCCAAAAACTATAGAGACAATGCCTTCATCAAACGACACTGTTTCACGACGCATCAGTGACATGGCAGGAGATGTTTGGAAACAATTACTGCTTCGCATACAAGCCAGTGAATTATATGCTTTACAGCTGGATGAGTCCTGACACAACTCCTGGTATATGTCCGTTCCGTTTATATGGGGTCAATTAAAGAAAATATCCTCTTCTGCAAACCACTGGAAACCAGGACAACAGGCGAGGATATTGTTAAAGTACTGGACAGCTTTGTGACATCAAATGGACTTTGGTGGTCAAGATGTGTTGGTATCTGTACTAACGCAAAAGCCATGACAGGGAGACATAGTGGAGTGGTAACGCGCGTGCAAGCAGTTGCTCCCGACGACACTTGGGTACACTGCAGCATTCAGCGAGAGGCTCTTACTGCCAAGGAAATGCCTGACAGCTTAAAATATGTTTTGGACACTACAGTGAAAATTGTTCACTTTGTTAAAGCCCTGAACTTTGTTAAAGCCCTGATCTCTCGTGTATTTTCTGCACTATGCAGTGATATGGGCAGCGACCATGTAACACTTTAAAACATACAGAGGTGCGCTGGTTATCAACGTTCTTTTGAATTGAGAGACAAGCTTAAAGGTTTCTTTACAGACCATCATTTTCACTTGTCTGACAGCTTGCAATGATGAGTTTCTCATACGACTGGCCTATCTAGGAGTAGTTTTTTCCCGCCTGAATGATCTGAATCTAGGATTACAGGGGACACTCTGCAACTATATTCAATGTGCGAGACAACGCACAGGCCTTTCCATCATTGTATGATGTATCCTGCTTTGGCAAATCGCGCTGATGCCCGTAGCAACCACGTACCTATGTGAAAGTGGATTCTCTGCTCTCACTAGCGTGAAACTAAATACAGGCACAGACTGTGTGTGGGAAATGATTTAAGACTGAGACTCTCTCCAACCCAAGCGCTGTCTCAGGTCTTATACCTGACCCTTTATCTCAGGTCCACCAGAGACATCTAGTGGTGAGAGGAGAGCATTACAACACACAACACAGCATCAAACTGAAAAAAACTGGATGTGGGAACTCCACTCGGGCGTTTCTTTCATGCCTGCTAAATTAGGTTAAGGGGAAGGTGTTGTGGGAGATGAGTAGTTGGTAGATTTAGCCTATTAAGCCAATGACTATGTGCTTTTCCAGGTCTTCCTGTATTGTCTGACCTGTTGGTACACCAGACTCTTGGCACATTTGGGCAGAAGTGTCTAGAAACAAGATTAACCTAACCCTGGCTCTGGCCCTAAACCTTACCGTTACCCTGGCTCTGGCCCTAACCCTAACCGTTACCCTGGCTCTGGCCCTAAACCTTACCGTTTATACCAGGTCCAAATATCTAAGTTTCAAGTTGTATGTGTCACATGACATGCACCAGTAGACCTACAGCTTTAACTTGCCAGCCCCCAACAGCAGTATTCAATAACAAAACAGAGGAAGTTATATACAGGGTCAGGGCCTGTAGCACATTTACAATGTGCAGGGATACTGGAGTATTGAGGTAGATATGTACATGTAGACAGGGATACTGGAGTGTTGAGGTAGATATGTACATGTAGACAGGGATACTGGAGTGTTGAGGTAGATATGTACACGTAGACGGGGATACTGGAGTATTGAGGTAGATATGTACATGTAGACAGGGATACTGGAGTGTTGAGGTAGATATGTACATGTAGACAGGGATACTGGAGTGTTGAGGTAGATATGTACATGTAGACAGGGATACTGGAGTATTGAGGTAGATATGTACATGTAGACAGGGATACTGGAGTGTTGAGGTAGATATGTACATGTAGACAGGGATACTGGAGTATTGAGGTAGATATGTACATGTAGACAGGTTATACTGGAGTATTGAGGTAGATATGTACATGTAGACAGGGATACTGGAGTATTGAGGTAGATATGTACATGTAGACAGGGATACTGGAGTGTTGAGGTAGATATGTACATGTAGACAGGGATACTGAAGTATTGAGGTAGATATGTACATGTAGACAGGGATACTGAAGTATTGAGGTAGATATGTACATGTAGACAGGGATACTGGAGTATTGAGGTAGATATGTACATGTAGACAGGGATACTGGAGTGTTGAGGTAGATATGTACATGTAGACAGGGATACTGGAGTATTGAGGTAGATATGTACATGTAGACAGGGATACTGGAGTATTGAGGTAGATATGTACATGTAGACAGGGATACTGGAGTATTGAGGTAGATATGTACATGTAGACAGGGATACTGGACTATTGAGGTAGATATGTACATGTAGACAGGGATACTGGAGTGTTGAGGTAGATATGTACATGTAGACAGGGATACTGGAGTGTTGAGGTAGATATGTACATGTAGACAGGGATACTGGAGTATTGAGGTAGATATGTACATGTAGACAGGGATACTGGAGTGTTGAGGTAGATATGTACATGTAGACAGGGATACTGGACTATTGAGGTAGATATGTACATGTAGACAGGGATTAGGAGAAAGTGACTGGTTGCAGGATTAATTAATATTAATATGGCAGCAGCATGAGTGGTGTGTGTGTGTGTGTGTGTGTGTGTGTGGGTGATAGTGTGTGTGTGTGTCAGTGTGTGTGTGTGTGTGTAAGTCTATATGTCTGGGTGTTAGTGTGTGTCAGTGTGTGTGTGTGTGTGTGTAAGTCTATATGTGTGGGTGTTAGTGTGTGTCATGATACGCGGAAAAGGGCTATAGTAAAGTGACTGATAGCAGGAGTATATAAATACTTATCGTAGTTGGGTTGGAGCACGAAAGACAGCAGACATACAGTACGGCACCATAACCACCAGGGACATCTAGGGGTGGGAGGAGAGCATTACAACCCAACATTACTTTACCTTAACCTTCATCTCGGTTCAACCAGAACTAAAATCTTACATAGTTGGGTCAGATGGTTGATTAAATTCTGGGAACAAACGTGTTAAAAATGGAGATTTACGGATTGAGAAGTCTCCACCCTCGCAAAAGGAAACTGTAAGGCAAAGCCCCTCCCCTTCTGATAATTTTACCTGTATTTATCACACATGGGCTAGAAATCCCCACCCCCAGTGTAAGCACCGCCTTTGCCCAATCCTGATTCGTCCAAATAACCCGTGAGGAAGACCCAAGCACAGGAACTAATGCTGCCGATTATCTCACACATCCCATAGCCTGATGACAGACCCGCGGTACCATTTACCCTCCTTGTGTCTCTAAAACTGTGTAGAATTATTAGTTCAGTCAGCAACAGTAAACACAACACATTTTTTTGGTCAGAAAAACCCATGAGAATAAGTACTTTGGTTTCCCTTTCTGTTTTATTATCATATCAATACATACATATATACATGCATATATACATACATACATACATACATACATATATACATACATACATACATACATACATACATATATACATACATACATACATACATACATACATACATACATACATATATACATACATACATACATACATACATACATACATACATATGTAGCTTCCAAAGTAAGATAATATTGTGGAAACTCTACAAAAACACACAGATTATGAACTGCAAATACATGAGTTAAATATTTGAATATATAGACGATAACATCACAACACTGGTAAAATGAGACCTCTAAATATGTAGTTTGTTAAAATCTGAATTTCACACCACTCCTTGTTTCTCACCAATAAATCCATGAAGGAGTAGTAATCAACATGCCTTTTCTCTCAAGCACTTCATATCCACCACTGACAGTGTTTGTATGCTAGTATCAGGGTCGGGTAAATTCGAATTCAAGTCTGTTAATTTGTTAAAAAAACTGAAATTCAAATTCAGTATCTATTTTCAAAGATTTTTCAATGATCTGAAAAATAAAATATATTAATTTCAAATATTTTTCAATTTTAGTTTAAAAAAATCACTTCCTGAATTGACCCCAACCCTGCTTGGTATGTTTAGTTTTAGGAAGATTGTTATGATGTGTTAAAATAGATCCTAATAAATAAACACTTTCAACTTTATTATTTAAATTGGAAATATAGATGACATTTTAAATGTTATAAAAAAAAAGACAATTTATTTAAAACAATATGTTATTTCATTAGCGGTAAAGCTTGCTATCCTATTGAATTACCAAATCACTAGTAACAGAGGAAGTTCCTCATCTCCTCACAGTCCCTGATTCCCCAAAGCTCTCCCTCTCTGGGCAGGGTCCCACAGCGGAGGTGCTGGGCGGGGCAGTGGGGCAGCCTCCCCCCGGTCCAGGCCTCGTACTCCAGGGGGTCTCCATTCACCCACAACCAGAAACCACTGAAAAAGCGTAGACCGGTCCACACATGGTCCGTCTGGGCCCCCTTTGAATTCATCATTCTCTGGACGAGGAGCTGCTCATTCTCAGACAGCAGGCTGGTGAGGTCAGTGTAGTGTTTCCTGCAGTGACCCAGAGCCTCCTCCCACGTCTTGTTTTTCTGAACCAGGACCACGTTCATATCAAAGCACCAGAAAGGGTTTCTTTGTTGGCACAAGCTGTCAGCCATCTCACCCTTTATCACACCGACACAGTCCTGGTTGACAATAAGATGGTTTGGCAGGCCTTTACTCCAGAACCTGAATGTTGAGTTCCACCCTCCAGACCACTTCCACTCTGTTGAGTCATTGGTATCTCTGTACAGACCGATCCAAGTCAAACCAATCCAGTTGAATTCAGAAGTTAAGACGTTGGAGAACAGCTCTGCTTCCTCCTGGTTGGTGATGAAGGCCAGGTCAATGTATTTCTCTCTGCAGTACTGCTGAGCTCCTTGCCAGGTCAGTTGTTTATCCACATAGTATAACTGTTTGGTAAGACCAGAGACTACTACAAACAGAGCAGTGATGAGGAGCCCAGTGGAGCTGCTCTTCCTCTGCATGATGTCCCAGTACTCAGTCAGTGTGGAGTGGAGCTGCTCTTCCTCTGATTGATGTCCCAGTACTCAGTCAGTGTGGAGTGGAGTTGACCCTGCTGCTGCTCTTATGATCACCAACTACCGGGCGCTTCCTTGGCTCACCTCTACATACAAAGCAAACCAATCAGAGAGGCTTCATTAACTCACTTGTACACCCAACCCACCAATGAGAACACTTCCCTAACTCACCTGTAAACACTGGCCCTTCTGCTGCCACTACCCACATCGCTTTCTCTCTCTCTCTCTCTCCCTCTCTCTCTCTCTCTCTCTCTCTCAAACATTCACTTTCTCCCCCTTCTCACTCACTCACTCTGTCTCTCCCTCCCTCTCTTACTGGGTGGAAGGCTCATTTGATTTCCATCATTGGGTACCCCCCCCAATAGAATGGCCCAATGCGGACGATGCAAAACTAGCGTGCCCCCCCCCTTCTCTTTCTCTCTCTCTCTCTCTCTAGGTCACTTCCCTTCCCTCTACAGTCCTTCGTTAGGTAAATCTCCTCACTGGCTCTCAGTCAAATGTTTCCAGCCATGCAAAGACCCTGGGTTGCTCTAGGTAGGTCTGGGTTGGGCTGGGTTGGGCCGGTCTGGGTGGGTCTGGTCTAGGTAGGTCTGGGTTGTGCTGGGTTGGGCCGGTCTGGGTGGGTCTGGTCTAGGTTTGTCTGGGTTGGTCTAGGTTGGTCTGGGTTGGGCTGGTCTGGGTGGGTCTGGTCTAGGTTTGTCTGGGTTGGTCTAGGTTGGTCTGGGTTGGGCCGGTCTGGGTGGGTCTGGTCTAGGTTTGTCTGGGTTGGTCTAGGTTGGTCTGCGTTGAGCAGCAGAAGAACAGAGAGGATGGTCCCCAGTTAAATCCCCCAGGTCATGGATCAGAGTGACTGTATTGTTTGGTTTGAGCTCACCCGCACACGCAGCCCACCAATCAGAGAGACTTCCTCAGCTCACTTGTACACCCAGCCCACCAATCAGAGAGACTTCCTCAGCTCACTTGTACACCCAGCCCACCAATCAGAGAGGCTTTCTTTAACAGTGGCGAGTTTTCATGGATCCCAAAGGGAAAACATTTCCACGAAAAAATACAAAAACATAAAATAATATATCTTTCATCTCTCTGTGTTTTCATAATTTTTCTTCAATTTGCAAGAGGCTGTATGTATCTCATCATAGAAAGCATCCGAGCGAGTAAAACAGCTCCCCCCTGTCTGTATGTGTAGCCCATCTATCTGATGCTCTGTGGTCCAAAAATAGGATGATATTGTTGGAGCATTGAATGCAAGGGAAGCCAGTGAGCATTTGGCCTCCCTTGATAAAAAAAAAAAATACAATAATAGCCAATCAGTGTTGAGCTAAACTGAGTGAGCTCAACTGTGAATGGTCCTGGCACACCAAAACAAAATGCCAGACCAATCACATCACATAAAGCCAAGCATCATTGAAATATATATATTTTGTTGCATCTCGTTGTGTTGTTGTACTCCGGTGGCTAGCTAGCTGATAAAATGGTCCCTTCCATGGACGGAGAAAAAGGATTTGGACATGTGGTTTTACTTAATCATCCATACTGGCCTGAGAAGATGAAGATGTAGTTAGATGCATTTTAGCCAGGTAGCCTAGGACAACAAAAACTAAAGAGTGTACTGTATGACAGAGTGGTAGACCATTTCAGCAACATGAAAGAGAGGAGGATGGCATTTCTTTACAAGTAGGGTGAGTCAACATGTTACGCACACGCAAACAGAAATCAGTGCCATGGAAAGCCACATGATATTTAGCTTATGTTGATTGGACTAAAGTGTTTTTGGAATCTTTTAGTTGCCACTGTTTTAGACTAAACTTGTTGAAGTTGAAATGTTGCTGGAATAGTGGAGGCAGTCCATGTTTTCTTTGTGACTTGCGGTAAGCTCATTCCTTTGACGATAAAGGCGACTCCGACCATCACCCCTGGTGAGACAAAACCGCGACTCGTCAGTGAAGAGCACTTTTTGTCAGTCCTGTCTGGTCCAGCGACGGTGGGTTTGTGCCCATAGGCGACGTTGTTGCCGGTGATGTCTGGTGAGGACCTGCCTTACAACAGGCCTACAGGCCCTCAGTCCACCCTCTCTCAGCCTATTGCGGACAGTCTGAGCACTGATGGAGGGATTGTGCGTTCCCGGTGTAACTCGGGCAGTTGTTGTTGCCATCCTGTACCTGTGTCACACCCTGACCTTAGAGATCTTTTTATGTCTCTATTTGGTTTAGTCAGGATGTGATTTGGGGTGGGTATTCTATGTTCTATTATTTGTATTTCTATGTTTTGGCCGGGTAGGGTTCTCAATTAGGGACAGATGTCTATCGTTGTCTCTGATTGAGAACCATACTTAGGTAGCCCTTTTCCCACCTGTCTTTGTGGGAAGTTGACTTTGTTTATGGCACATAGCCTTTAGCTTCACAGTTTATTTTGTAGTGTTTATAGTTTTATTCGGCGTCTTTTCTAAATAAAAGAATATGTACGCTCACCACGCTGTCCAGTTCTTTCAACAGCCATGACAACCTGTCCCGCAGGTGTGATGTTCGGATGTATTGTTCCTGTGCAGGCGTTGTGACCCGTGGTCTGCCAATGCGAGGACGATCAGATGTCCGTCCTGTCTCCCTGTAGCGATGTCTTAGGCGTCTCACAGTACGGACATTGCAATTTGTGGCCCTAGCCACATCTGCAGTTCTCATGCCTCCTTGCAGCATGCCTAAGGCACGTTCACGCAGATGATCAGGGACCTGGGGCATCTTTCTTTTGGTGTTTTTCAGAGTCAGTAGAAAGGCCACTTTAGTGTCCTAAGTTTTCATAACTGTGACCTTAATTGCCTACCGTCTGTAGGCTGTTAGTGTCTTAACGACCGTTCCACAGGTGCATGTTCATTCATTGTTTATGGTTCATTGAACAAGCATAGGTTACAGTGTTTAAACCCTTCACAATGAAGATCTGTGAAGTTATTTGGATTTTTAAGAATTATCTTTAAAAGACAGGGTCCTGAAAAATGACGTTTCATCGTTCGCTGAGATTACATCACTGACAGATCAAGTAAACACAATACGACAACAGGCCTGAAGAGTGAATAAAGACGATGATCCATGACCTTGGGGAATTAACTTGGGGACATCTTCCCTGCTGTGCTGCTGCCCAACCCAGGCTTGGCTGTAAAAAGGTCTGAAGGGTTTTTACATGGCTGAAAAACATTTGACTGAGATGCAGAGAGGAGATTTACCTAACAAAGAAATGTAGAGGGAAGGGAAGTGACCCTTGATGAAAATGAAAACATGTCAGTTTGTTACTTTCACAAGGTTGGAGTAATAACATGTTCAACTACTTAAGACATTGTCTCGAATCATCTACGCTGAACAAAAATATAAACGCAACAGGCAACTATTTCAACGATTTTACTGAGTTACAGTTCATATAAGGAAATCAATGTCAATTCATTAATAGGGCCCTAATCTATGGATTTCACCTGACTGGGCAGGGGTGCAGCAATGGGTTAGCCTGGGAGGGCATAGGCCCACTCACTTGGGAGACTGGCCCACCCACTGGGGATCAAGGCGCAGCCAATCAGAATGATTTTTTCCCCACAAAAGGGCTTTATTATAGACAGAAATACTATTCAGTTTCATCAGCTGTCCGGGTGGCTGGTTTCAGTTGATCCCGCAGGTAAAGAAGCCGGATGTTGGTGGCTGATTGGCTGTGCAATCAGAGAAACCCTTTCTTGTACTTTGATCTGAATGTGATCCTGGTACAGATGAACAAGATGTGGGAGGAGGCTCTGGATCACTGCAGGAAGCACTACACTGACCTCACCAGCCTGCTGTTTGAGAATGAGCAGCTCCTCGTCCAGAGAATAAGGGATTCAAAGGGGGCCCAGACGGACCATGTGTGGACCGGTCTACGCTTTTTCAGTGGCTTCTGTCTGTGGGTGAACCGGGACCCCTGGAGAACCAGGCCTGGACTGGGAGGAGGTTGGCTCAGACTGCCCCACCCAACACCTCCGCTGTGGGACACTGGCCAGAGAGGGAGAGCATTGGGGAACCAGGGACTGTGAGGAGAGGAGGAACTTCCTTTGTTACTAGTGAATTGGTAATTCAATGTATTTCTCCTATTAGAATAACATAGGACACTATGTTATGTTTGTCAATTTTTTTTTTTTAAAGTTAACATGAATTTGTTTGAAAGCCAAAGATGTTGTTACATAAATAATGATTAATGGAGAAGACAGCACAGCAGGCACCCGGGTTGTGAAGGAGTGGATGAGATATTTATTAATATACTAGCAGTGATGGAACTTAAAGGGATACTTTGAGATTTTGGCAATGAGGCCCTTTATGAACTCGTGGATAAATCAAAATCAAATGTATTTATATAGCCCTTCGTACTGCTGTACAGAATCCCAGCCTGAAACCCCAAACAGCAAGCAATGCAGGTGTTGAAGCACGGTGGCTAGGAAAAACTCCATAGAAAGGCCAAAACCTAGAGAGGAACCAGGCTTATGTGGGGTGGCCAGTCCTCTTCTGGCTGTGCCGGGTGGAGATTATAACAGGACATGGCCAAGATGTTCAAATGTTCATAAATGACCAGCATGGTCAAATAATAGGTCTGGGACAGGTAGCACGTCCGGTGAACAGGTCAGGGTTCCATAGCCTCAGGCAGAACAGTTGAAACTGGAGCAGCAGCATATTTATACCATATTTATCTTTCTGTGTCCAGTATGAAGGAAAGTTAGAGGTAGTTTCGTGACCCAAAGCTAACTAGCTTTAGAGCAATGACTGCTAGCAGATACTAGTAGACTTCCAGTCGTTGCGATAACGCTAAAATCCTGAAGTATCCCTTTAAGGATTCTGTGCTCTACAAAAGCTGTTGTGTTGCAACAATAATAAAACGGAGGAATAAGCAGATTATGTCCTTTTTTTTGTCGATCTTTCTTGCCTAGTTTACCAGGCTATTATTAGCCTACTGGAAAGGAATGTGCAAATAGACAAATCAGAAAATCCACTACAGACAGCACTTTGACAGCACGGGAGCTCGCATGCAAACCATAATGCAAACCCGCAGCTCTGCAGTGCATCGACTGCGCAGGGTGTAGAGAACACTCCCTCTTGTTCAACCAAGATCCCAGACACCATTTTATTTTGTTGAATGTCACACATATAATATATTCCTCTATTTTATGGTGTTCTGACTTATTAACCGGTGGGATATCAATAAAATAAGTATTGTAAACATATTATCTGTAATGTCCAGCGAACCTAGTGCCCGAAATCAGGCGTTTTAGTCTTAAGATGTATAAATTCCGTAAATGTAACTGCAAAAGGGACTCCAGAGTGGCGCAGTGATCTAAGGCACTGCATCGCAGTGCTAGCTGTGCCACTAGAGATCCTGGTTCGAGTCCAGACTCTGTGCAGCTGGCAGCGACCAGGAGACCCATGGGGCAGTGCACAATTGGCCCAGTGTCGTCCAGGTTAGGGGAGGGTTTGTCCCGCAAGGATGTACTTGTCCCATTGCACACTAGCAACTCCTGTGGTGGGCTGGGTGCAGTGTACACTGACATGGTCACCAGGTGTATGGTGTTTCCTCTGACACATTGGTTAAGAAGCAGTGTGGCTTGGCTGGGTTGTGTTTCGGGGGACGCTTGACCTTCGCCTCTCCCGAGTCTGTACGGGAGTTGCACCGATGGAACAAGAATGTAACTACCAATTGAAAGTCTACTGGTATCTGCTAGCAGTCATTGCTCTAAAGCTAGCTTTACCCCTTTTTTGGATCAAAAAAAACAATCATTTCAACTGCAAGGCACTTGTCGGTAGTTTTGAAAAACTGCAAACAGGAAATCATAAGATTGATTGACCTCCTGGGGTCAACTTCTGGGGGAAGTGGAAGCAACTTTTGTTTTTTTACAACTGAAAGAGATCCAACTTCCACATCCAAAGGGGCAAAATAAAGTACCCTACTTCTCTCTATTTTTTTATTTAAAAAATATATAGATATATTTAACCTTTATTTAACTAGGCAAGTCAGTTAAGAACAAATTATTATTTACAATGACGGCCTAGGAACAGTGGGTTAACTGCCATGTTCAGGGGCAGAACGACAGATTTGTACCTTGTCGGTTACTGGCCCAACGCTCTAACCACAAGGCTACCTACCTCCCCTCTAGGCTACCTGCCCCCCCTCTAACCACTAGGCTACCTGCCTCCCCTCTAGGCTACCTGCCCCCCCTCTAACCACTAGGCTACCTGCCTCCCCTCTAACCACTAGTCCTCTATCAGTATCTTAAGAAAACAAGCACAACTAGATTTTTACAAAGTGGCCGAAATGCCACGTCCACTTATGTTAGTACTGTAACGACCCTGAGTTAATAAGCGCGGATATCGACTCTGCCGGTCGAGCATGCTTTTGCGGCACAGTAAATAGCGCGCTGGACTTCTGGCTAGAAGGTCAACGGTTCGAGACCTGCTTCCTGCTGTTTCAGTACAGTAAATTCATAACAACCTAACCATTACGAAACTTCTAATCGATCAAATAGGCCTCACGTAGCAACGGTTGTTGTTTAGAAAAATCGGGTTGATTCTAGCAGTGGTGTGTTCTACATGGTTGATAAAGTTTTGCCATTTTGAGTTCTTCCGGGAATCAGGAGTCAGCTGACTAAGGCTCGTCACTAGTTACCACAGCCACACAGTCATAAACCCCGCCTGTTTCTAAAATATATATTCTTTAAATGTGATTATAAACCTAACCGTAACCACACTGCGAACCATACGCATAAACCTAACCCAAAATTAAGCCCCCAAAACACATTTATTTAAAAAAATACAATTTTACGACATAGCCAATTTTTACTTTGTGGCTGTGGTAACTATCGGAAAACACTAGAAAAAACCGAACAAGACAACAGTGCAACGTTATGGTAAGTTGTATTATTTCCTCTTTTCAAACGTATTCACTTGCTATCTCTTCATTGCAATAACTGTTGGAGGTTATTCGCCGTTATAGTTACGGTTATAACGTCTTTTGTCGTTACCTAGCTAAACATCCATAAGCTGACAGAGCCTGTTCGAGTAAACAACTACAGTGAAAGCTAGCTAGCCTAGTTTAGCTAATAAGCTAGCTATCCTGCTAACAAACTAACTTGACAGATGGGGGGTTGGCTAGCTACTGCACTTCCTGATAAAACATTACTTAGGAAGCTACCTGGCTTGCTAACTTAAAGTTTTGCGAACGTACTAGCTAGTAGCAAGTCCAATATATATTATATTTACAATTTCGTCAAAGAAATTGTCTGTGGTTTCGTTTCTTGGAAGCCTTGCTAAATGCACAGTTCATGTTTACATCTTGCTTGGATGCATTACTCCAGCTGAACTGCCAAAGATAATCATACACCCGAAATTGATCCCCAGGTACACAAATCACAATACAGTACTTTGCTTGGCCATTCAGAGAACAACCGCTTACTAACAAAAACGTCAAAACCCTATTGGACATGGTTCTACACTGAACAAAAATATAAACGCAACATGCAACTTTTTTTTATTTTTCTGAGTTACATTTCATATAAGGAAATCAATCAATTTCAATAAACTAGACGTGTCTGTAGGCAGCCCGGTACCAGCCTCACTAGACGTGTCTGTAGGCAGCCCGGTACCAGTTTAAACATGAATGGAAGTACTTTAGTTAAAAAAAAAATATATATATATATATAAATATATATATATATATATAAATACGTGGTTAAATATTTGTTAAGCAAATCCTAAAAAGTCCTCATCTTTCTTACTTCTCTCAGATATAGGACAGCCACTTCAAAACATACGTCCATTTGATGATCCCTCACCGACTTTATCACAGTTGCAACTGACAGTATTTTTCAGTTCCAACCCATTTCTGGCGGCCTTCCTCCTTAAGTTTCCAAAAACCACAAGCGAT
Organism: Oncorhynchus clarkii lewisi; assembly: GCF_045791955.1. Classification (NCBI taxonomy): domain Eukaryota; kingdom Metazoa; phylum Chordata; class Actinopteri; order Salmoniformes; family Salmonidae; genus Oncorhynchus; species Oncorhynchus clarkii. Next base: position 86,251,486 of record NC_092152.1, read on the forward strand.
GCATGTTAACGTTCAGACCGAATGTCTGGCCTCTTAAAGTCCCCTGGAAGAAGATGCCTCATCAATCGGTGCTAAAGGTCATTGGCCTCTATGAATGGGGCAGGCAAGGGGTTAATAATAATAATACTAAAAGCTATTTGATTCAATTGTTTTGTCTTTCCAGAGCGGTGAGGACTGGAATATGTGAACATTGTATACTGCTGGTGATATATAACCCACCATTGAAGATGCCTGCGGTGTCCCGCGGGGCGAAGGACTTGTACCTCTCTACTAACCTGGGGGACCTCAACAAGAAAGCTGAAGTCAAGCCTGACAAAATCAACACCAGGAGGTAAGCTGTTGTTCTGGCATGGATGTCATTTAAATGGTCCTGGTACCAGACACTGGCTGGACAGAACAGGCCTGTTACCAGGACCATACAGACACTGGCTGGACACAACAGGCCTGTTACCAGGACCATACAGACACTGGTCTTGGTAACAGGCCTGTGTTCAATTCTCCAGCTATGTTCCAGCTATGCTCTATTGTGTGTTCCAGCTATGTCCCGTTGTGTGTTCCAGCTATGCTCTATTGTGTGTTCCAGCTATGTCCCGTTGTGTGTTCCAGCTATGCTCTATTGTGTGTTCCAGCTATGTCCCGTTGTGTGTTCCAGCTATGTCCCGTTGTGTGTTCCAGCTATGTCCCGTTGTGTGTTCCAGCTATGTTCTATTGTGTGTTCCAGCTATGTCCTATTGTGTGTTCCAGCTATGTCCAGAGTGTATGGTAAATGTTCTATTGTGTGTTCCAGCTATGTTCTATTGTGTGTTCCAGCTATGTGTATGGTAAATGTTCTGTTGTGAGTTCCAGCTATGTCCTATTGTGTGTTCCAGCTATGTTCTGTTGTGTGTTCCAGCTATGTCCAGAGTGTATGGTAAATGTTCTGTTGTGTGTTCCAGCTATGTCCAGAGTGTATGGTAAATGTTCTGTTGTGGGTTCCAGCTATGTTCTGTTGTGTGTTCCAGCTATGTTCTATTGTGTGTTCCAGCTATGTTCTATTGTGTGTTCCAGCTATGTGTATGGTAAATGTTCTGTTGTGAGTTCCAGCTATGTCCTATTGTGTGTTCCAGCTATGTTCTGTTGTGTGTTCCAGCTATGTCCAGAGTGTATGGTAAATGTTCTGTTGTGTGTTCCAGCTATGTTCTATTGTGTGTTCCAGCTATGTTCTATTGTGTGTTCCAGCTATGTGTATGGTAAATGTTCTGTTGTGAGTTCCAGCTATGTCCTATTGTGTGTTCCAGCTATGTTCTGTTGTGTGTTCCAGCTATGTCCAGAGTGTATGGTAAATGTTCTGTTGTGTGTTCCAGCTATGTCCAGAGTGTATGGTAAATGTTCTGTTGTGTGTTCCAGCTATGTCCAGAGTGTATGGTAAATGTTCTGTTGTGTGTTCCAGCTATGTCCAGAGTGTATGGTAAATGTTCTGTTGTGGGTTCCAGCTATGTTCTGTTGTGTGTTCCAGCTATGTTCTATTGTGTGTTCCAGCTATGTTCTATTGTGTGTTCCAGCTATGTGTATGGTAAATGTTCTGTTGTGAGTTCCAGCTATGTTCTATTGTGTGTTCCAGCTATGTGTATGGTAAATGTTCTGTTGTGAGTTCCAGCTATGTTCTGTTGTGTGTTCCAGCTATGTTCTGTTGTGTGTTCCAGCTATGTTCTGTTGTGTGTTCCAGCTATGTTCTATTGTGTGTTCCAGCTATGTGTATGGTAAATGTTCTGTTGTGAGTTCCAGCTATGTTCTATTGTGTGTTCCAGCTATGTGTATGGTAAATGTTCTGTTGTGTGTTCCAGCTATGTCCAGAGTGTATGGTAAATGTTCTGTTGTGTTTTCCAGCTATGTCCAGAGTGTATGGTAAATGTTCTGTTGTGAGTTCCAGCTATGTTCTGTTGTGAGTTCCAGCTATGTTCTGTTGTGAGTTCCAGCTATGTTCTGTTGTGTGTTCCAGCTATGTCCAGAGTGTATGGTAAATGTTCTGTTGTGAGTTACAGCTATGTTCTGTTGTGAGTTCCAGCTATATTCTGTTCTGTGTTCCAGCTATGTCCAGAGTGCCTGTAAGATCTTCAAGGCTGCGGAGGAGTGTCGTCTGGATGGAGACGAGGAGAAGGCCTATGTTCTCTACATGAAATACCTAACGGTTTATGATCTCATCAAGAAGAGGCCCGACTTCAAGCAGCAACAGGTACCAACCGTGGTCCGTTAGTTCACACCGTACCACCGATGGTAGCCCTGTCAAAAACAAGTGTTTCTTTATATGGACACGTTCAGGTTATAAACCTTCCCTGTTCTTCCGTTTGGTCCCTAGTGAATACGACCCATGTTTTGCTACTCAGACCACAGAGGGAGGTCAAGCCATACGATATGTTTTAAAGGAGACTGGGAGCTCCCATCTCCCCGTGTATTCAGTGGTTTTTCAGACTGTAGGAATGTAATGGGGGGCGCAGCGTGTAGAGGGGAGAACAGGGGGGGGGGAAGTAGTGGGTGAAGAGGGATTCAACCAGATGCCGACACGGGCTGTGTGCTTGTAGACTGCAGAACTAGTGATGAGCCACACTCCCACACGGGACTGTTATGATACTGGCCATATTGAGGGTTCGAACCGTACGAGGACAAGGCTTCCTACCGTGATTTCACGCTCTATTGATTTTCCCGATTTGGTTATAGAATAGTACTGTCTTAGTCGAAGTGGATGCTACTGGATTCACGTTAACCATCAATACTAAAGGTACTTGATTTTCGCTGACATTATGAAAAGTCATTCCGTTTGGCAACGACACAATGTATTGATTTTTGGCTAGCTGTTTTTTCCCGTTGTTGAGACCGCTGTCATCTGAAGCACCTTTCCTCTCTGTTGTCCAAGGAGTTCTTCCTGTCCGTGCTGGGGCCCACCAGCTTTAAAAAAGCCATAGAAGAAGCCGAGAAACTCTCTGAAAGCCTTAAACTCAGGTTGGTGTGTCGTCGTCGTTTATTCACAGACATTACGTTCACTTTGCACTGGATGTTAGTAAATCAACTGGTATTCAGTTGACATAGGATTTAGCTGAACTTCAATAACCCTGAATGGTTTGAAGGAGAACATGGACTTTGCCAAAGACGGAGATATGTTGATTTGAAGCTATAGAATCTCAGCCTGATGCTTCTACAGGTTACTGTTTCTGTTTTCCTGTGTGTGTGTGTCTGTGTGTGTCTGTGTGTGTCTGTGTGTGTCTGTGTCTGTCTGTCTGTCTGTCTGTCTGTCTGTCTGTCTGTCTGTGTGTCTGTATGTTTGTTTAGGTACGAGGAAGTCGAGGTTCGCAAAACACTTGAGGAGAAAGAGAGACAAGAGGAGAAGAAAAGGAGGGAGGATAAGACGGAGAAAGATGGAGGGAGGGCATCTCCAAAAGCAGGGAAAGAGATCAAGAAGGTAGGTCCCTGAATGATGACGAGGACACCACAGCTCTGACGAAGGCTGTGAGGTCGATACGTAAGCTCTGTCAGCACCACCACTGTCGACACCACCCCTGTCGACACCACCCCTGTCAGCACCAGTTGTTGTGGTTGAGAGTTGGTCCTTTAAGATGCCGTGGTCTCAGTTGTAATGTTCTGTGTTCTAGGTAAAAGAGCAGAAGGAGTTGAAAAATGTAACTTCAAAAGGTAAGGATGGTGACCAGCAAACTGACTCAAATGCTTTTTAAAAAGTTTCAGAATTTGAGGTAATACGAAGTTATGACATGAATATAAGTTGTTTTACACAACAGGTTGATGTTTATTGATTTATCCATCTTTTATTATCCCCTCCGTACCTCCCTCCCTCTGTACCTCCCTCCCTCCCTCTGTACCTCCCTCCCTCCCTCTGTACCTCCCTCCCTCCCTCTGTACCTCCCTCCCTCCCTCTGTACCTCCCTCTGTACCTCCCTCCCTCTGTACCTCCCTCCCTACCTCCCTCCCTACCTCCCTCCCTACCTCCCTCCTTACCTCCCACCGTACCTCCCTCCCACCGTACCTCCCTCCCTCCGTACCTCCCTCCCTCCCTCTGTACCTCCCTCCCTCCCTCTGTACCTCCCTCCCTCCCTCTGTACCTCCCTCCCTCTCTACCTCCCTCCCTCTGTACCTCCCTCCCTCTGTACCTCCCTCCCTCCCTCCGTACCTACCTCCCTCCCTCCGTACCTCCCTCCCTCCCTAGCTGCGGTATCAGCAGGAGGGATCACAGCAGAGGGGTTGTTCAAGATGATGAGGGACCAGGCCATTACGGTCATTGTGATGGACGCCCGCTGCCTCCGAGACTTCCAGGACTCACAGATCCAGGTCCCCACCCAGACTGTCATCAGTGTCCCAGAGGAGGCTATCAACCCTGGGTACGGAGGGAGCGATGGGTGGAGGGTTGTAATGGTTGATCCAGGTCTCCACTCTGACCATGCCCAAATAAATGTATTAAAAACGACTAATAATCACTACGGGCTACAAGCTGTCTTCTCTGGGGCCACATTCAGCCCGTGGGCCGTGTGTTGTGCACCCCTGCACAGGGTAACAGGTCATCATTCTGTTCCCACAGCATCACAGTGAACCAGATTGAGGCCAATCTACCCGATGCGTCCAGAGAGACGTGGAAGAGACGGGGGTTCGTAGATTACATCATCCTACTGGACTGGTTCAGCTCTGTTACCGACCTCAAACTGGGAAGCACCTTACAAAGCCTCAAAGATGCTCTCTACAAGGTAACATAACATAGGAATGTGTGTTCCCTGCAATGCTTCCTCAGTCAGTGTGTTTCCATTGAGGTAATGTGTGTTTCCTCAGTCAGTGTGTTTCCATTGAGGTAATGTGTATTTCCATTGAGGTAATGTGTGTTTCCTCAGTCAGTGTGTTCCCTGCAATGCTTCCTCAGTCAGTGTGTTTCCATTGAGGTAATGTGTGTTTCCATTGAGGTAATGTGTGTTTCCTCAGTCAGTGTGTTCCCTGCAATGCTTCCTCAGTCAGTGTGTTTCCATTGAGGTAATGTGTGTTTCCATTGAGGTAATGTGTGTTTCCTCAGTCAGTGTGTTCCCTGCAATGCTTCCTCAGTCAGTGTGTTTCCATTGAGGTAATGTGTGTGTTCCATTGAGGTAATGCGTGTTCCCTCAGTCAGTGTGTTTCCATTGAGGTAATTTGTGTTTCCATTGAGGTAATGTGTGTTCCCTCAGTCAGTGTGTTTCCATTGAGGTAATGTGTGTTTCCATTGAGGTAATGTGTGTTTCCATTGAGGTAATGTGTGTTCCCTCAGTCAGTGTGTTTCCATTGAGGTAATTTGTGTTTCCATTGAGGTAATTTGTGTTTCCATTGAGGTAATGTGTGTGTTCCATTGAGGTAATGTGTGTTTCCTCAGTCAGTGTGTTTCCATTGAGGTAATTTGTGTTTCCATTGAGGTAATGTGTGTTCCCTCAGTCAGTTTGTTTCATTGAGGTAATGTGTGTTTCCATTGAGGTAATGTGTGTTTCCATTGAGGTAATGTGTGTTTCCTCAGTCAGTGTGTTTCATTGAGGTAATGTGTGTTTCCTCAGTCAGTGTGTTTCATTGAGGTAATGTGTGCTTCACAGTGGGACAGTACCACTATCCTGCGTAGTGAGCCCATGGTTCTGGAGGGAGGCTATGAGAGCTGGCTCCTCTTCTACCCCATGTACACATCCAACGCCAAAGTCAGACCGCCCCGAACACACTGCTACAGCACCCTCCCACAGCGTGAGTACCCCTTAACCCTTACCTTAACCCAACCCCCCCCCCTGAATACACAGCTATAACACCCTCCCACAGCGTGAGTACTCCTTAACCCTCACCCTAACACACAGCTACAGCACCCTGTATAAAAGACACCTATCCACACACTCAATCAAACAGACTCCAACCTCTCCACAATGGCCAAGACCAGACAGCTGTGTAAGGACACCAGGGATAAAATTGTAGACCTGCACAAGGCTGGGATGGGCTACAGGACAATAGGCAAGCAGCTTGGTGAGAAGGCAACAACTGTTGGCGCAATTATTAGAAAATGGAAGAAGTTCAAGATGACGGTCAATCACCCTCGGTCTGGGGCTCCATGCAAGATCTCACCTCGTGGGGCATCAATGATCATGAGGAAGGTGAGGGATCAGCCCAGAACTACATGGCAGGACCTGGTCAATGACCCGAAGAGAGCTGGGACCACAGTCTCAAAGAAAACCATTAGTAACACACTACGCCATCATGGATTAAAATCCTGCAGCGCACGCAAGGTCCCCCTGCTCAAGCCAGCGCATGTCCAGGCCCGTCTGAAGTTTGCCAATGACCATCTGGATGATCCAGAGGAGGAATGGGAGAAGGTTATGTGGTCTGATGAGACAAAATACAGCTTTTTGGTCTAAACTCCACTTGCCGTGTTTGGAGGAAGAAGAAGGATGAGTACAATCACAAGACACCATCCCAACTGTAAAGCATGGAGGTGGAAACATCATTCTTTGGGGATGCTTTTCTGCAAAGAGGACAGGACGACTGCACCGTATTGAGGGGAGGATGGATGGGGCCATGTATCGTGAGATCTTGACCAACAACCTCCTTCCCTCAGTAAGAGCATTGAAGATGGGTCTTCCAGCATGTCAACGACCCGAAACACACAGCCAGGGCAACTAAGGAGTGGCTCCGTAAGAAGCATCTCAAGGTCCTGGAGTGGTCTAGCCAGTCTCCAGACCTGAACCCAATTGAAAATCTTTGGAGGGAGCTGAAAGTCCGTATTGCCCAGTGACAGCCTCGAAATCTGGATCTGGATAAGGTCTGTATGGAGGAGTGGGCCAAAATCCCTGCTGCAGTGTGTGCAAACCTGGTCAAGAACGACAGGAAACATATTTTCTCTGTAATTGCAAACAAAGGTTTCTGTACCAAATATTTTAGTTCTGCTTTTCTGATGTATCAAATACTTATGTCATGCAATAAAATACAAATTAATTACTTAAAAATCATACAATGTGATCTTCTGGATTTTTGTTTTAGATTCCGTCTCTCACAGTTGAAGTGTACCTAATGATAAAACAAATTACAGACCTCTACATGCTTTGTAAGTAGGAAAACCTGCAAAATCAGCAGTGTATCAAATACTTGTTCTCCCCACTGTATGTATGTATGTGTGTGTGTGTATGTATGTATGTATGTATGTATGTATGTATGTATGTATGTATATATTAATATATATATATATATTATATATATATACATACATACAGTGGGGCAAAAAAGTATTTAGTCAGCCACCAATTGTGCAAGTTCTCCCACTTAAAAAGATGAGAGAGGCCTGTAATTTTCATCATAGGTACACTTCAACTATGACAGATAAAATGAGAAAAGAAAATCCAGAAAATCACATTGTAGGATTTTTAATGAATGTATTTGCAAATTATGGTGGGAAATAAGTATTTGGTCACCTACAAACAAGCAAGATTTCTGGCTCTCACAGACCTGTAACTTCTTCTTTAAGAGGCTCCTCTGCCCTCCACTCGTTACCTGTATTAATGCCACCTGTTTGAACTTGTTATCAGTATAAAAGACACCTGTCTTTTATAGTGTACCTATGATGAAAATTACAGGCCTCTCATCTTTTTAAGTGGGAGAACTTGCACAATTGGTGGCTGACTAAATACTTTTTTGCCCCACTGTACATACATACACACACACATACAGTTGAAGTTGGAAGTTTACATACACTTAGGTTGTTGTCATTAAAACTCATTTTTCAACCACTCCGCAAATTTCTTGTTAACAAACTATAGTTTTGGCAAGTCGGTTAGGACATCTGCTTTGTGCAGGACTCAAGTCATTTTTCCAACAATTGTTTACAAACAGATTATTTCACTTATATTTCACTGTATCACAATTCCAGTGGGTCAGAAGTTTACATACACCAAGTTGACTGTGCCTTTAAACAGCTTGGAAAATTCCAGAAAATTATATCATGGCTTTAGAAGCTTCTGATAGGCTAATTGACATAATTTGAGTAAATTGGAGGTGTACCTGTGGATCTATTTCAAGGCCTCCCTTCTAATTCAGTGCATCTTTGCTTGACATCATGGAAAAATCTAAAGAAATCAGCCATGACCTCAGAAAATAAATTGTAGACCTCCACAAGTCTGGTCCAACGCCTGAAGGTACCATGTTCATCTGTACAAAAAATAGTATGCAAGTATAAACACCATGGGACCACGCAACTGTCATACTGCTCAGGAAGGAGATGCGTTCTGTCTCCTAGAGATGAACGTACTTTGGTGCAAAAAGTGCAAATCAATTCCAGAACAACAGCAAAGGACCTTGTGAAGATGCTGGAGGAAACAGGTACAAAAGTATCTACATCCACAGTAAAAAAGAGTCCTATATCGACAACTTGAAAGGCCTCTCAGCAAGGAAGAAGCCACTGCTTCAAAACCGTCATAAAAAAGCCAGACTACGGTTTGCAACTGCACATGGGGGGGCAAAGATTGTACTTTTTGGAGAAATGTCCTCTGGTCTGATGAAACAAAAATAGAACTGTTTGGCCATAATGACCATCGTTATGTTTGGAGGGAAAAGGGGGAGGCTTGCAAGCCGAAGAACACCGACCGTGAAGCACGGGGGTGGCAGCATCATGTTGTGGGGGTGCTTTGAGGGAGGAGGGACTGGTGCACTTCACGAAATAGATGGCATCACGAGGAAGAAAAATGATGTGGATATATTGAAGCAACATCTCCAGACATCAGTCAGGAAGTTAAAGCTTGGTCGCAAATGGGTCTTCCAAATGGACAATGACCCCAAGCATACTTCCAAATTATTGTCAAAATGGCTTAAGGACAACAAATTCAAGGTGTTGGAGTGGCCATCAATCCTATTGAAAATATGTGGGCAGAACTGAAAAATGCGTGTGCGAGCAAGGAGGCCTTCAAACCTGACTCAGTTACACCAGCTCTGTCAGGGGGAATGGGCCAAAATTCACCCAACTTATTGTGGGAAGCTTGTGGAAGGCTACCCGAAACATTTGACCCAAGTTAAACAATTTAAAGGCAATGCTACCAAATACTAATTGAGTGTATGTAAATGTCTGACCCACTGGGAATGTGATGAAAGAAATAAAATCAGAAAGAAATAATTCTCTTCTATTATTCTGACATTTTACATTCTTAAAATAAAGTGGTGATCCTAACTAACCTAAGACAGGGCATTTTTACTAGGATTAAATATCAGGAATTGAGTTTAAATGTATTTGGCTAAGGTGTATGTAAACTTATATTTCTTATTCCATGCCTTTACTTTAGATTTGTGTGTGTGTATAAGGTAGTTGTGGAATTGTTATATATTGCTGCACTGTCAGAACTAGGAGCACAAGCATTTCACTACGCTCTCATTAACATCTGTGTATATATGTATATGACCAATAACATCTGCTAACCATGTGTATGTGACCAATAACATCTGTTAACCATGTGTATGTGACCAATAACATCTGCTAACCATGTGTATGTGACCAATAACATATGCTAACCAATAACATCTACTAACCATGTGTATGTGACCAATAACATCTGCTAACCATGTGTATATGACCAATAACATCTGCTAACCATGTGTATGTGACCAATAACATCTCTTAACCATGTGTATGTGACCAATAACATCTGCTAACCATGTGTATGTGACCAATAACATCTGCTAACCATGTGTATGTGACCAATAACATCTGTTAACCATGTGTATGTGACCAATAACATATGCTAACCAATAACATCTACTAACCATGTGTATGTGACCAATAACATCTGCTAACCATGTGTATATGACCAATAACATCTGCTAAACATGTGTATGTGACCAATAACATCTGTTAACCATGTGTATGTGACCAATAACATATGCTAACCAATAACATCTACTAACCATGTGTATGTGACCAATAACATCTGTTTAACCATGTGTATGTGACCAATAACATCTGCTAACCATGTGTATGTGACCAATAACATCTGCTAACCAATAACATCTACTAACCATGTGTATGTGACCAATAACATCTGTTTAACCATGTGTATGTGACCAATAACATCTACTAGCCATGTGTATGTGACCAATAACATCTGCTAACCATGTGTATGTGACCAATAACATGTGATTTGGTTTAGACCTCTGTTGGATTCAGTTAGACAGCCAAACCATGACTTCAGTAGGAGTTATTGTAGCATTACTTGTTCATGTTTTCTGTTGAGCAGTGAACTTCAGCTACCCGTCACTGGAGGAGCCCAAACCTCCAACCCCTCCTCCCCCCGAGCCGGACCCTGAACCCCAGGCTCCCCCTGCCTCCCTGGGTAGCGTACAGGTGAACGGTGGCCCCCTGGAGGATCTGACCCCCTCCACATGGATGGAGGCTGACGCCACAGACTCACCCCACACAGGGTTCACTCACCCTGGAGTAGACCACAGCAAGAAGGACCCTGGAGCTGGTCCAGGGACCCCCAGCCAGCCTGGAGGGACAGCCAAGCACATCCCACAGGTTACTGCACGAGCTCATTCATTTGTTTGTGTTTATCATTCATTCAATAAATATTTTCCTTTTTAAATATATTAAAAGGATAGTTTGCCCAAATTTTTACCCAAATCACAAGATGACATTGTTTTTTTATTTATTTTACCTTTATTTAACTAGGCAAGTCAGTTAAGAACAAATTCTTATTTTCAATGACGACCTAATTCAGGGGCAAAACGACAGATTTGTGCCTTGTCAACTCGGGGATTTTGAACTTGCAACCTTTCTGTTACTAAGTCCAACGCTCTAACCACTAGGCTACCCTGCCGCCCCATTACCCTGTAAGCAGTCTACGGACAAGGTTATGACAGCAGTCTACGGACAAGGTTATGACAGCAGTCTACGGACAAGGTTATGACAGCAGTCTACGGACAAGGTTATGACAGCAGTCTATGGACAAGGTTATGACAGCAGTCTACGGACAAGGTTATGACAGCAGTCTACGGACAAGGTTATGACAGCAGTCTACGGACAAGGTTATGACAGCAGTCTACGGACAAGGTTATGACAGCAGTCTACGGACAAGGTTATGACAGCAGTCTACGGACAAGGTTATGACAGCAGTCTACGGACAAGGTTATGACAGCAGTCTACGGACAAGGTTATGACAGCAGTCTACGGACAAGGTTATGACAGCAGTCTACGGACAAGGTTATGACAGCAGTCTACGGACAAGGTTATGACAGCAGTCTACGGACAAGGTTATGACAGCAGTCTACGGACAAGGTTATGACAGCAGTCTACGGACAAGGTTATGACAGCAGTCTACGGACAAGGTTATGACAGCAGTCTACGGACAAGGTTATGACAGCAGTCTACGGACAAGGTTATGACAGCAGTCTACGGACAAGGTTATGACAGCAGTCTACGGACAAGGTTATGACAGCAGTCTACGGACAAGGTTATGACAGCAGTCTACGGACAAGGTTATGACAGCAGTCTACGGACAAGGTTATGACAGCAGTCTACGGACAAGGTTATGACAGCAGTCTACGGACAAGGTTATGACAGCAGTCTACGGACAAGGTTATGACAGCAGTCTACGGACAAGGTTATGACAGCAGTCCACAATTTTGGTTTGGTTTCAAGTCATGGTGTTCTTTTATTTGAAATGTTTCACACATCATGTCCAAGTCCTCTATAAGTAACTTTGATGAGCTACACAATCCATTTGAGATACTTTAGGTTGATTTGGACCTGGCGTGTGGGAAAATGGTCATGTATTAGGTACCATGGCCATGCATTGGATTTGTGACACAAGTCCTAAAACCAAATAGCGTTTTGAAAACAGGGAAAACTAAACTAAATCATGGATCGCTCTCATACATTGAGACGGCGTACAGGGTAAAGGAAACCAATTGTCATTTGGGTCAACGATCCCTTCAAATATATTTCAAGAGAACGTCACAATGAGATGAGAGCTTTTTCCTAGTTCTCAATAGTCCAGAAAGACTGTGTTAATGTCACCACCTAACCTGCCCAGGAACTGCGGTTGAAAATTAGCCGGCCGGCTAAAAAACGTCACTTTTACAGAAACGTTGATTTAATGTGCACTGTCCCTGTAAAAAAAAATACACTCAAAACTTAAATTTCTGCTTTTTATTGTTCTTCAAATGTCTAATTAAAAGCTTAATCCTCCCTGTTTGTTACCCCCCCCCCCCCCTGCCGTTCCTCGCTCCCCCAGATCGACCGTACCAAGAAGCCATCAGTCAGAGTCTCAGACGGGTCTAAAACCCCCCTGGATGCCCTCCCCAGGGACCTGCCCCCCTCCTCCCAGAATGGCCCGTCTGTACCCCAACCCAACCGCTCGGTCAAACCGGCCTTTGACCCGGCGGTGCCGCTGACGGACGAGGAACGAGGTCAGATCCACACAGAGACGGCTGCTCTGATGGAGAAGGCCCGGAGAGAGCAGGAACAACGCAAACAGGAACGCCGCACCGAGGAGGAGTGGAGAGAGAGGGAACGCCGGGAGAAGGAAAATGAGGAGATGGAGAGGAGGAAAGAGGAAGAGAACAGGACTCAGGAGAGGAAGAGGTTGGAGAGACACAAGGCAGAGGAGGAGAAGGAGAACGGGGTTAGGGAAGAGCGAGAGAAGAGGGAGGATACGCTGACCAACGGTGATTCTCTGGACTCGCCGGCTCCCAACCGTATCGTCACTGAGATTAAGGTCAGTGTCTCTGTCTATCTGTGGCTGCATTCACTCATGTCATTTAAAGCTTTGGTTTGGTGCACGCATGGGAGGAGGGAGTTTCCACCATCTTCCTCACACCAGTCCTTTTAAAACTGTGTGTCCTCCGATGGGACAAGGACAGACCCTCCCCTAACCCAGACGACGCTGGGCCAGTTGTTCTCCCGGTCGAGGCCGGCTGCGACTGAGCCTGGATTCGAACCCAGAATCTCGAGTGGCACAGCTAGCCACTGCGCCACTCCGGAGGCCAGTGTCTGTCAATGTTATATATACCCTGTTATACCCTGACTATAATGCTCGCATCTCAAAATAAATGTAGAAATCTATGTTATTAAATTATTGCACCCACATTGCTCGCGCGCGTCAACGAGCGTCTCCGTTGCCAAGGGCTAAAATAGAAGTTAGTTCTATTTGTGACGCAGATCATGCTGCAAGTCCTGCCTCTCCCGTCTCCTCATTGGTTTATAGAAGCAGGTACCCACGTGCCATCTTCTCATTGGTTATACCCACGTGGGTGATTGAAAGACGCTGTATTGCCAGTTGTTGTGGTAATACTATGAAAGTTTAGATGCCAATTACCATATAAGTTCAAAGATGAAAAAGCCTGGAAGGAGGAGAGATGACTAGAAACAATTCGGTTGACCGTTTTATGTGTGGATTAATTGTCGGAGTAGAGGACCTTGTGCATTTCAGGTAAAATAACAGCTCAATGTTTATATCCCAGGACAAATTAACTAGCAACAGCAAGCTAGCTAAATAGGACAAATTAGCGAGCAAGTGCAAGCTTGCTAGCTAAATAGGACAAATTAGCTAACTAGCTAAATAGGACAAATTAGCTAACTAGCTAAATAGGACAAATTAGCTAACTAGCTAAATTGCCATAAATGTTTAATACTTTTCGACCTGTCCCCAAATTAATGTAATTGTTTCAGAGTTTGTTTTGATATTTTTACCTGCGTGTCGTGATCGTGTTTGGTGTAGGGGGACAAAATAAATGTATGCACGATGGTGCACACCGGTTTGGCTTCCGTGTGTCACCTTTATTTATACAGGTACGTCAATTAAGAACAGATTCTTATTTACAATGATGACCTGTCAAACACATCAATGCACAACAATGACTCTGTACACATCTATATTCACATCAATTACACGACACACCCTCTGGCTTCTGCTACCCAAATATTGTAACCCAACTAAACTCAGCAAAAAAAATAAACGTCCTCTCACTGTCAACTGCGTTTTATTTTCAGCAAACTTAACCTGTGTAAATATTTGTATAAACATAACAAGATTCAACAACTGAGACATAAACTGAACAAGTCCCACAGACATGTGACTAACAGAAATGGAAAATTGTGTCCCTGAACAAAGGGGGAGGGGGGGGGGGGGGCAAAATCAAAAGTAACAGTCTCTGGAGTAGTGTGGCCACCAGCTGCATTAAGTACTGCAGTGCATCTCCTCCTCATGGACTGCACCAGATTTGCCAGTTCTTGCTGTGAGATGTTACCCCACTCTTCCACCAAGGGACGTGAAAGTTCCCGGACATTTCTGGGGGGAAAGGCCCTAGCCCTCACCCTCCGATCCAACAGGTCCCAGACATTTCTGGGGGGAATGGCCCTAGCCCTCACCCTCCGATCCAACAGGTCCCAGACATTTCTGGGGGGAAAGGCCCTAGCCCTCACCCTCCGATCCAACAGGTCCCAGACATTTCTGGGGGGAAAGGCCCTAGCCCTCACCCTCCGATCCAACAGGTCCCAGACATTTCTGTGGGGAATGGCCCTAGCCCTCACCCTCCGATCCAACAGGTCCCAGACGTGCTCAATGGTATTGAGATCCGGGCTCTTCGCTGGCCATGGCAGAACACTGACATTCCTGTCTTGCAGGAAATCACGCACGGAACGAGCAGTATGGCTGGTGGCATTGTCACGCTGGAGGGTCATGTCAGGATGAGCCTGCAGGAAGGGTACCACATGAGGGAGGAGTATGTCTTCCCTGTAACGCACAGCGTTGAGATTGCCTGAAATGACGACAAGCTCAGTCCGATGATGCTGTGACACACCACCCCAGACCATGACGGACCCTCCACCTCCAAATCGATCCCGCTCCAGAGTACATCAATCCTGCTCCAGAGTACAGGCCTCGGTGTAACTCTCATTCCTTCCATGATAAATGCGAATCCGCTCACCCCTGGTGAGACAGAATCACAACTCGTCAGTGGAGAGCACTTTTTGCCAGTCCTGTCTGGTCCAGCGACGGTGGGTTTGTGCCCACATAGGCGACGTTGTTGCCGGTGATGTCTGGTGGGGACCTGCCTTACAACAGGCCTACAAGCCCTCAGTCCAGCCTCTCTCAGCCTATTGCGGATAGTCTGAGCACTGATGGAGGGATTGTGCATTCTTGGTGTAACTCGGGCAGTTGTTGTTGCCATCCTGTACCTGTCGTGCAGGTGTTGTTACACGTGGTCTGCCACTGCGAGGAGGATCAGCTGTCCGTCCTGTCTCTCTGTAGCGCTGTCTTAGCCGTCTCACAGTACAGACATTGCAATTTATTGCCCTGGCCACATCTGCAGTCCTCATGCCTCCTTGCAGCATGCCTAAGGCACGTTCACGCAGATGAGCAGGGACCCTGGGCATCTTTCTTTTGGTGTTTTTCAGAGTCAGTAGAAAGGCCACTTTAGTGTCCTAAGTTTTCATAACTGTGACCTTAATTGCCTACCGTCTGTAAGCTGTTAGTGTCTTAATGACCATTCCACAGGTGCATGTTCATTAATTGTTTATGGTTCATTGAACAAGAAATACAGTGTAGATATTGGCCAGCATCCTGGAGTCACCTTGTCACTGTTGACATTGAGACTGGTGTTTTGCGGGTACTGTTTAATGAAGCTGCCAGTTGAGGACTTGTGAGGCGTCGGTTTCTCAAACTAGACACTCTAATGTTCTCTTGCTCTGTTGTGCACCGGGGCCTCCCACTCCTCTTTCTATTCTGGTTAGAGACAGTTTCCGCTGTTCTGTGAAGGGAGTAGTACACAGTGTTGTACAAGATCTTCAGTTTCTTGGCAATTTCTCGCATGGAATAGCCTTCGTTTCTCAGAACAAGAATAGACTGATGAGTTTCAGAAGAAAGTGCTTTGTTTCTGGCCATTTTGAGCCTGTAATGGAACCCACAAATGCTGATGCTCCAGATACTCAACTAGTCTAAAGAAGACCATTTTTATTGCTTCTTTAATCAGGACAACAGTTATGCTAATATAATTGCAAAGGGGTTTTCTAATGATCAATTAGCCTTTTAAAATGATAAACTTGGATTAGCTAACACAACGTGCCATTGGAGCACAGTAGTGATGGTTGCTGATAATGGGCCTCTGTACACCTATGTAGATATTCCATAAAAAAAATCAGCCGTTTCCAGCTACAATAGTCATTTACAACATTAACAATGTCTTCGCTGTATTTCTGATCAATTTCATGTTATTTTATTCTTTCAAAAAGGACATTTCTAAGTGACTCCACAAACTTTTGAACAGTTGAAGTGGGAAGTTTACATACACTTAGGTTGGAGTCATTTAAAACTAGTTTTTCAACCCCTCCACACATGTCTTGTTAATAACAAACTATAGTTTTGGCAAGTTGGTTAGGACATGTACTTTGTGCAGGACACAAGTCATTTTTCCAACTCCACCAACTTTAAGGACTTTTGGAGATCATTCCACATGAGCTGTGCCAAAAGCAGATTGACCTAACTCGGTGGAGATTGATCTCCAGGGTTAGCTATCCCCGAGTCCAGGTCTGGTAACTTGTACGTCTGAAGGTTACCAATGAGGTCAATTATGGCGGACGTTTATGCTAGAGGGCTTTCTAACCAAAAGGAGCGCAATGGCATCAAACTACGAGACTTCAAGGAGGGCCAGCCTACTTTCTCCGTCTGTCTGTGGCGGTGAGTCTCTGTTTCTGTGATGCTGAAAGAGATACTAAGCATCTAACCGTTTCTCCCAGTCTCTACTGTACCTTTCCAGCCCAACACCAGTAAGCCCATCCCATAGCCAACCCATCTCTTAATAGAAACCCCATCCATCCATCTCACCCGTCTGATAGTATCCATTAGCCACCCGTTAGTAAGTAGTCTGTCCCCAATGACCAGCGGAAATCTGATAAGCCCATCCCATGTGTAACCCATATCCTACTACAGTGGTTCTCAAACTTCTCCTCAGGGACCCCCAGCCGGTCCAAACCTCTCCTCGTGGACCCCCAGCCGGTCCAAACCTCTCCTCGGGGACCCCCAGCCGGTCCAAACCTCTCCTCGGGGACCCCCAGCCGGTCCAAACATCTCCTCGGGGACCCCCAGCCGGTCCAAACCTCTCCTCGGGGACCCCCAGCCGGTCCAAACCTCTCCTCGGGGACCCCCAGCCGGTCCAAACCTCTCCTCGGGGACCCCCAGCCGGTCCAAACCTCTCCTCGGGGACCCCCAGCCGGTCCATGTATTTGATCTATTCCAGAACTGGCACACCTGATTCAACTTGTCAAGTAACGATCAATCATCAGGCCCTTGACCTGGCGAATCAATTATCAGGCCCTTGACTAGGTGAATCAATCATCAGGCCCTTGACCTGGTGAATCAATCATCAGGCCCTTGACTAGGTGAATCAATCATCAGGCCCTTGACCTGGTGAATCAATCATCAGGCCCTTGACCTGGTGAATCAATCATCAGGCCCTTGACTAGGTGAATCAATCATCAGGCCCTTGACTAGGTGAATCAATCATCAGGCCCTTGTCTAGGTGAATCAATCATCAGGCCCTTGACCTGGTGAATCATTCATCAGGCCCTAGACCTGGCGAATCAATCATCAGTCCCTTGACCTGGTGAATCAATCATCAGTCCCTTGACCTGGTGACTCAATCATCAGGCCCTTGACTAGGCGAATCAATCATCAGGCCCTTGACCTGGCGAATCAGGTGAGATAGTTTAGGGTTACATTTGTGAAACACCTTGGGGGGTTCCTGAGGAGAGATTTGGAGAACCACTGTCCTAATATACAGCCCATCAATCTCACTGATACCCATAAAGCTAATCTGTACAGTGAAATGATGTGAGCTGCGTTGTGCTGTGTCCCTCCCAAACCCCAGGCTCCCTCCCCCCTGAAGCTTAGTGGTGATGTAAAGAGGAGTCGTCAGCCTGGGAGGTTACAGCATAGAACAGTTGATGACTATGTCATACCCAAGGTATATAATCACCACTCTGAACCACCACCTCGTTATGGCATGTTGTTGTTTTAGAAAAAGCTTCAGTATTTATTTCTGAGTTTGTTTCTGCATCCAGGGTGCATGGTCTCGACCGCTGTTGGAAATGGCGGGACGCAAATGGCGCTATGGGGACGTTTGATCCCCAAGTTTGTGATTTTTATTTTCTTTATTTGTTCTACCATCGCCTGCCGGGAACGTTCTAGTGAAGCAACAGGAGAACCCTGCATTTAAATACTACCGATAGCTGTCCCCCTTTTGACTGGGCATTTAAATACTACCGATAGCTATCCCCCTTTTGACTGGGCATTTAAATACTACCGATAGCTATCCCCCTTTTGACTGGGCATTTAAATACTACCGATAGCTATCCCCCTTTTGACTGGGCATTTAAATACTACCGATAGCTGTCCCCCTTTTGACTGGGCATTTAAATACTACCGATAGCTATCCCCCTTTTGACTGGGCATTTAAATACTACCGATAGCTATCCCCCTTTTGACTGGGCATTTAAATACTACCGATAGCTATCCCCCTTTGACTGGGCATTTAAATACTACCGATAGCTATCCCCCTTTGTCCCTGCATTTAAATACTACAGATAGCTATCCCCCTTTGACTGGGCATTTAAATACTACCGATAGCTATCCCCCTTTTGACTGGGCATTTAAATACTACCGATAGCTGTCCCCCTTTTGACTGGGCATTTAAATACTACAGATAGCTATCCCCCTTTGACTGGGCATTTAAATACTACCGATAGCTATCCCCCTTTTGACTGGGCATTTAAATACTACCGATAGCTGTCCCCCTTTTGACTGGGCATTTAAATACTACAGATAGCTATCCCCCTTTTGACTGGGCATTTAAATACTACCGATAGCTGTACCCCTTTTGACTGGGCAGATTTCTCCTTACATTGGCTGCGCTCTATACACTGTGTGTAACGTGTGTGTAACGTGTGTGTAACGTGTGTGTGTAACGTGTGTGTAATGTGTGTGTTGTCCCACAGCGGGAGCTCCTAACTAGAGCCAGAAGTGAAGAGATGGGGAGGAGTGTACCAGGCCTGCCTGTTGGCTGGATGAAGGTAAAAACAAACACTAAACTGACATATCAAACTATTTCACTTTTTAGTTTCTTGATGTTTAAGAGTAGCCAGCAAGGGGGGAAAGCATTGAAGTGTACATATTCTATCAGTGTAATGGTTAACTACATTGCATGCAAATACGATGGAGAATGTTTTCACACACAACCATTAGTTGTGAGAAAAATAAAATGGAGAACGAAAGAAACTCTCCCCTCTCCTCTCTCTCCTCTCTACACCAGTTCTTGGATACGGTAACCGGTACCTACCGTTACTACCATTCCCCAACCAACCGGGTGCACCGCTATCCCCCTGAGGTCAGCGTGCCCCAGACGCCCCCCTCCACCCCTCCTACGGCCAAACAGAAGCAGCCTCGCCCCGCTGAGCCAGACCAGACCATGGACCGTGACCAGGAGCAGTCCAAACTGAAACGTTCCTATTCTTCTCCAGACATCAGCCAGGACCTGAGGGAGGAGGGGCTAAAGAAGGTTACCGCCCCTATAACTGCAGCCACGCGCCCAACCTTTAACAGGGAGACCAAGTAGGTGACATCATCGTCACATGGATATGGGCCTGGTCAATATATACGTTTCACTCACTCAGATTAAGCCTACTACTGAACTAAAAAGCAATTTTTCAATGACAAATATGTTTTTAAATCCTGGGGTGTATTCATTAGTTGGATTCCGGGGGCAAAGCGTTTTGTCTGTTATAAAACGTTTTTTCCAACGGAAACCGTTTACCGTTTTACTCTAGGAACCAAACGGAAGCCAACAGAGAAAACAGAACGAAACGGGGAGAGGGACCTAGCTGAATTTGTCCAATCGAAACAGTTTCCGTTACAAAATGTTTTGCAGCAGACACCGAATCCGACTAATGAATACACCCCTGGACTACACTTAATCTGAGTCTGGGGTTAAAATCAAGCCTGGGACTAAATTGCATTTAAATGTTTCTAGATCATTTGGATTCATGGATATTATTATTTTTTTTAAATACTATTGGATTATGACAAAACTTGATTTTAAAAGGTTTGAGTCTCCAGAAGTATTTAATCCACATTTCTGGATGAAAGTTGACGACGTCACAGAATCAGTTTTGTAACGTAGTTTATTTGACGGTGCTGTTTGTAACTCGCCACTGCCGTCCGTCCCCCAGACCGTCCACTGCTAGCGTCTACACCAAGGTGGAGATCGCCCGTCCGTCTGCGGCTAAGATCCGTAACCTGAACCCTGTGTTCGGCGGTCTGGGCGCCTCGCTCACCGGCCTGCGGAACCTCGGGAACACCTGCTACATGAACTCCATCCTGCAGTGTCTCTGCAACACCCCGGCCATGGTCGACTACTTCAACAAGAACCTCTATCAGGAGGATATCAACAGGTCAGTCATGTAGTGGTGATGATAATGTAGTAATGATAATGTAGTAATGATAAT
The DNA here is from genome assembly GCF_045791955.1 of Oncorhynchus clarkii lewisi. Classification (NCBI taxonomy): domain Eukaryota; kingdom Metazoa; phylum Chordata; class Actinopteri; order Salmoniformes; family Salmonidae; genus Oncorhynchus; species Oncorhynchus clarkii. The sequence continues at coordinate 86,271,983 of NC_092152.1, forward strand.
GTAGTGGTTTATAATGTAACACCCCGGCCATGGTCGACTACTTCAACAAGAACCTCTATCAGGAGGATATCAACAGGTCAGTCATGTAGCGGTAATGATAATGTAGTAATGATAATGTAGTGGTTTATAATGTAACACCCCGGCCATGGTCGACTACTTCAACAAGAATCTCTATCAGGAGGATATCAACAGGTCAGTCATGTAGTGGTGATGATAATGTAGTAATGATAATGTAGTGGTTTATAATGTAACACCCCGGCCATGGTCGACTACTTCAACAAGAACCTCTATCAGGAGGATATCAACAGGTCAGTCATGTAGTGGTGATGATAATGTAGTAATGATAATGTAGTAATGATAATGTAGTGGTTTATAATGTAACACCCCGGCCATGGTCGACTACTTCAACAAGAACCTCTATCAGGAGGATATCAACAGGTCAGTCATGTAGTGGTGATGATAATGTAGTAATGATAATGTAGTGGTTTATAATGTAACACCCCGGCCATGGTCGACTACTTCAACAAGAACCTCTATCAGGAGGATATCAACAGGTCAGTCATGTAGTGGTGATGATAATGTAGTAATGATAATGTAGTGGTTTATAATGTAACACCCCGGCCATGGTCGACTACTTCAACAAGAACCTCTATCAGGAGAATATCAACAGGTCAGTCATGTAGTGGTGATGATAATGTAGTAATGATAATGTAACACCCCGGCCATGGTCGACTACTTCAACAAGAATCTCTATCAGGAGGATATCAACAGGTCAGTCATGTAGTGGTAATGATAATGTAGTAATGATAATGTAACACCCCGGCCATGGTCGACTACTTCAACAAGAACCTCTATCGGGAGGATATCAACAGGTCAGTCATGTAGTGGTGATGATAATGTAGTAATGATAATGTAGTGGTTTATAATGTAACACCCCGGCCATGGTCGACTACTTCAACAAGAACCTCTATCAGGAGGATATCAACAGGTCAGTCATGTAGTGGTGATGATAATGTAGTAATGATAATGTAGTGGTTTATAATGTAACACCCCGGCCATGGTCGACTACTTCAACAAGAACCTCTATCAGGAGGATATCAACAGGTCAGTCATGTAGTGGTGATGATAATGTAGTAATGATAATGTAGTAATGATAATGTAGTGGTTTATAATGTAACACCCCGGCCATGGTCGACTACTTCAACAAGAACCTCTATCAGGAGGATATCAACAGGTCAGTCATGTAGTGGTGATGATAATGTAGTAATGATAATGTAACACCCCGGCCATGGTCGACTACTTCAACAAGAACCTCTATCAGGAGGATATCAACAGGTCAGTCATGTAGTGGTAATGATAATGTAGTAATAACACTTCAACAAGAATTACTACCAAGATAAGAGAATCACACATATGCAGCTAACTCTCTCTCTCTCTCTGTCTCTCTCTCTCTCTCTCTCTCTCTCTCTCTCTCTCTCCCTCCTTCTGTCTTTCTTTCTCTCGCTGTCTGTCTCCCTTCCTCCCTCTGTCTCTCTGTCTCTCTGTCTCTCGGTCTCACTCTCTGTCTCACTATCTCTGTCTCCCTTCCTCCCTCCGTCTCTCTCTCCCTTCCTCCCCCTGTCTCTGTCTCTCTCCTTCCCTCTGTCTCTCTCCTTCCCTCTGTCTCTCTCCTTCCCTCTGTCTCTCTCCTTCCCTCTGTCTCTTCCTCCCTCTCTATGTCTGTCTCTGTGTCTCTCTCTTTCTCCCCCCCCCCTCCTGACAGGGCAAATATCCTGGGTCACCGAGGCGAGGTGGCAGAGGAGTTTGGTGTGATCATGAAGGCTCTGTGGTCAGGCCTGTATAAGTGTATCAGCCCCCGCGACTTTAAGGTCACTATAGGGAAGATCAATGAATCCTTCTCTGGCCAGGAACAACAGGACTCCCAGGAGCTGCTGCTCTTCCTTATGGACGGACTCCACGAGGACCTCAACAAGGTAGGGAGACCGGAGAGCGAACAGGAGAAAAGTCATTAACAAGGAAAATAGTGTGAACATTACCTAGAGTTGTATTGAGGAGATGGTGTGAGGAGAGGAGATGGTGTGGGGAGAGAGGAGATGGTGTGGGGAGAGAGGAGAGGATATGGTGTGGGGATGGTGTCTGTCCATGTTGTATTGACCTGTCTCTCTGTCTCTGTCCATGTTGTAATGACCTGTCCTCTGTCTCTGTCCATGTTGTAATGACCTGTCCTCTGTCTCTGTCCATGTTGTATTGACCTGTCCTCTGTCTCTGTCCATGTTGTAATGACCTGTCCTCTGTCTCTCTCTGAAGGCTGCTAACCGTAAGGGTTACATAGAGGAGGAGAATGACGATCTGGACGACCAGCGGGCTGCTAACCAGGCCTGGACCAAACACAAGCTGCTCAACGAGTCTGTCATCGTAGCGCTGTTCCAGGGTCAGTTTAAGAGCACAGTTCAGTGTCTCACCTGCCACAGGAAGTCCCGCACCTTCGAGACCTTTATGTACCTGACCCTGCCGCTGGCCTCCACCAACAAGTGTTCCCTGCAGGTAAGACAACATGTGTGAGTATACACATACGGCTCTTCCAAACCCTTTTTCTGATATTTTAAGTAGAAATTGGTCAGAAATATAGCATTTTAAAAGCCTGTTATATTAAATTAAGGGGCCCATATGGAAAATTCAATAAATAAATATATATATTTTTTTTAATTTAAAGTTTTATTAAGTTTTCTTGTTTTTCAACCATGACCTAATGTCTTGATGTGTTTGAATCGTAATACAATGTGTAACCAACCTGTACCCTCTCCTCTGTTAGGCTGGTCTACAGTCTACAGTCTACTGTCTAGTCTACTGTCTACAGTCTACTGTCCTACTGTGTTCCAGGACTGTCTGAAGCCGTCTAATCTAACCATGTTCTACTGTCCTGAAGCTGTCTAATCTAACCATGTCCTACTGTCCTGATGTGTTTGAATCGTAATACAATGTGTAACCAACCTGTACCCTCTCCTCTGTTAGGCTGGTCTACAGTCTACTGTCTACAGTCTACTGTCCTACTGTGTTCCAGGACTGTCTGAAGCTGTCTAATCTAACCATGTCCTACTGTTTGTTCCAGGACTGTCCTGAAGCTGTCTAATCTAACCATGTCTTACTGTCCTGAAGCTGTCTAATCTAACCATGTTTTACTGTCTGAAGCTGTCTAATCTAAACATGTCCTACTGTCCTGAAGTTGTCTAATCTCACCATGTCCTACTGTCTGAAGCTGTCTAATCTAACCATGTCCTACTGTCCTGAAGCTGTCTAATCTAACCATGTTTTACTGTCTGAAGCTGTCTAATCTAACCATGTCCTACTGTCCTGAAGCTGTCTAATCTAACCATGTCTTACTGTCTGAAGCTGTCTAATCTAACCATGTCTTACTGTCTGTTCCAGGACTGTCTGAAGCTGTTTTCTAAGGAGGAGAAGATGACCGACCAGAACAAGGTGTTCTGTCGACACTGTAAAGCTCTCAGAGACTCCGTCAAGAAACTGGAGATCTGGAAGGTCCCGCCCATCATACTGGTTCACCTTAAACGGTACCTACTGACGACACCCGTGTGCATTTGAAATGACACATGATGACCAAGACACACACACACACCGATAACAACGTGTATTAACCCCAGTACTGCCGTCTGTTGTAGGTTCTCGTACGAGGGACGTTGGAAACAGAAGCTGCAGACGACAGTAGACTTCCCTCTGGAGAACCTAGACCTCAGTCAGTATGTCATCGGACCCAGACTCGGCCTCAAGAGATACAACCTGTTTGGAGTGTCTGTGAGTACTGTTAGCACCCGCCTGGAGACCCCGCGGGTCAAATACTTTACTGTGCCGTCTTCTGGTCCCGTGCGGCTCAGTTGGTAGAGCATGGGGTCTTTTCAACGACAGGGGGTTCCATTCCCCCAGTGGCCACTCATACCAAAATGTATGCCCCCCCCCCATCAACTACTGTCGCTTTGGATAAAAGCCTTTTGGGTAAATTACATGCGCTATATATACTGAAGTACGTGAACACCCCTTCATTGGTGGATTGTGCTATTTCAGCCACACTCATTGATGACGGGTGTATAAAATCGGGTACACAGCCACGCAATCTCCACAGACAAACATTGGCGGTAGACTGGCCATCCTGAAGAGGTCAGTGACTTTCAACGTGGCACCGTCATAGGATGCCAACTTTCCAACAAGTCAGTTCGTCAAATCTCTGCCCTAATAGAGCTGTCCCGGTCCAACTGTAAGTGCTGTTATTGTGAAGTGGAAACGTCTAGGAGAAACAACGGCTCAGCTGTGAAGTGGTAGGCCACAAGCTCACAGAATGGGACCACCAAGTGCTGAAGCGAGTAAAAATCATCTGTTCTCGGTTGCAACACTCACTACCAAGTTCCAAACTGCCTCTGGAAGCAACGTCAGCACAATAACTGTTCGTCAGGAGCTTCATGAAATGTGTTTCCATGGCCGAGCAGCTGCACACAAGTCTAAGATCACCATGCGCAATGCCAAGCGTCGTCTGGAGGGGTGTAAAAGCTCGCCGCCAATGGACTCTGGAGCAGTGGAAATGCATTCTCTGGGGTGATGACTCACGCTTCACCATCTGGCAGTCCGACGGTCGAATCTGGGTTTGGTGGATGCCAGGGGAACCCTACCTGCCCGAATGCATGGTGCCAACTGTAAAGTTTGGTGTAGGAGAAATAATGGTCTGGGGCTGTTTTTCATGGTTCAGGCCCCTTAGTTCCAGTGAAGGGAAATCTTAACGCTACAGCATACAATTACTTTCTAGACTAGAGACTGTGCTTCCAACTTTGTGGCAACAGTTTGGGGAAGGCCCTTTCCTGTTTCAGCATGACAATGCCCCCTTGCACAAAGTGAGGATCATACAGAAATGTTTTGTCAAGATCTGTGTGGAAGTACTTGACTGGCCTGCACAGAGCCCTAACCTCAACCTCATCAAACACCTTTGGGATGAATTGGAACGCCTACTGCGAGCCAGGCCTAATCTCCCAACAGTGCACGACCTCACTAATGCTATCGAGGTTGAATGGAAGCAAGTCCCCCGCAGGAATGTTCCAACATCTAGTGGAAAGTCTTCCCGGAAGAGTGTCTGCTGTTATAGCAGCAAAAGGGGGGACCAACTCCATATTAACCCCTATGATTTTGTAATGAGATGTTTGAAGAGCAGATGTCCACATACTTTTGATCACGTCGTGTATATTAATGACCCATAATTCATCAGTGCTTGACTTATTACAATGGATCCAATGGAAAAAGTCCCCAAACTCCAAATTTTGAAAGGATGTACTTCACCAGGTCTGAAGGAGTTGTACTTCACCAGGTCTGAAGGAGTTGTACTTCACCAGGTCTGAAGGAGTTGTACTTCACCAGGTCTGAAGGAGTTGTACTTCACCAGGTCTGAAGGAGTTGTACTTCACCAGGTCTGAAGGAGTTGTACTTCACCAGGTCTGAAGGAGTTGTACTTCACCAGGTCTGAAGGAGTTGTACTTCACCAGGTCTGAAGGAGTTATCAGATTTATTATCTCAATGTTTTGTGATATCTGTTTTGTATGTATTTGTGTATGTCTGTGTATATACAGTACCAGTCAAAAGTTTGGACACACCTACTCATTCAAGGGTTTTTCTTTATTTTTAGAATAATAGTGAAGACATCAAAACTATGAAATAACACATATGGAATCATGTAGTAACCAAAAAAAGTGTTAAACAAATCAAAATACATTTGAGATTCTTCAAAGTAGCCACCCTTTACCTTGATGACAGTTTTGCACACTCTTTACATTCTCTCAACCAGCTTCATAAGGAATGATTTTCCAACAGTCTTGAAGGAGTTCCCACATATGCTGAGCAGTTGTTGGCTGCTTTTCCTTCACTCTGCGATCCAACTCATCCCAAACCATCTCAATTGGGTTGAGGTCAGGTGATTGTGGAGGCCAGGTCATCTGATGCAGCACCATCACTCTCCTTCTTGGTCAAATGCATTAAGAAGGAAAGAAATTCCACAAATTAACTTTTAACAAGGCACACCTGTTAATTGAAATGCATTCCAGGTGACTACCTCATGAAGCTGGTTGAGAGAATGCTAAGACTGTGCAAAGCTGTTATCAAGGCAAAGGGTGGCTACTTTGAAGAATATCAAATAGAAAATATATTGTGGTTTGTTTAACACTTCTTTGGTTACTACATGAATCCATATGTGTTATTTCATAGTTTTGATGTCTTCACTATTATTCTACAATGTAGCACATAGTAAAATCAAATCAAATCAAATGTATTTATATAGCCCTTCGTACATCAGCTGATATCTCAAAGTGCTGTACAGAAACCCAGCCTAAAACCCCAAACAGCAAGCAATGCAGGTGTAGAAGCATGGTGGTAAACATAAATAAAAACCCTTGACTCAGGAGGTGTGTCCAAACTTGACTGTGTGTGTGTGTGTGTGTGCGTGTGTGTGTGTAAACAGGACGTTATAACCCTGTGTCCTTCCCCTCTGTAACAGAACCATTATGGCGGTCTGGATGGGGGTCACTACACAGCCTACTGTAAGAATGCCATGAAACAGCGCTGGTACAAGTTTGACGACCACGAGGTCTCCGAAATCTCCACCTCCACCGTCAAGTCCTCCGCAGCGTACATCTTCTTCTTCTCCTCCCTGTGAGGGCAGAGCTGCAACACTGCTAGGAGCTATGAGGCTACATAAAGGCTACATAAAGGCTAGCTAACATGCAAGCTGCTTTGACTCAGCTTCCTCTGCTGGTGGGAGAAAGGAACTGAACTGGCAATGTTTTTGTTAACTGAACTCAACTGCCAGGGGCCATACTTGTGAACTTTTGCTTAGAGCATGGTTTAAACCATTAGTCTAAAATGGCTGCTAGCTGTTTCTCTCAGGCCAACCTGGCCAAATTAGCCACAACGCTAATTAGCCACCACGCTGAGGAAGGCCAGCTAAGTAGATGATTATATCCGAATAAACAAATCAACCTATCAGATAACTTAGAGCCACCATCCAATCACATTTGTTCATTAGGTAAATTTGCTTCCAACTGATTGGTTTAATTTGTTACCCATGATCTAAGTGGAGTTTCCCCAATATATTGCTTTGCATGATGCTTCCTTGACTAGGCAAGTGGCATCATAAAAAAATGACGTTTTTCCCATATATGATGAAGTTCTGTGTTGTTTCTTATCCATTTAACACACATCCATGTACTTTCCAAATTACAAACGTAGGAGGATTATATTATAACATGTTTGTTATTCATACATTGTCAAAGTGATTTATTTTTAAGGAGGAAAATCATGGTCTAAGCAGAAGTTCACAAGTATGGCCATGCAAGGTTTGGTGGTTTTGGATAACTGAACTGGCTAGGTTTGGGGGTTTTGGATAACTGAACTGGCTAGGTTTGGTGGTTTTGGTAGACTGAACTGACAGGTTGAAATGTGGATGTGTGGAAAGACAGGGAGGGACACATTGTAGCGTGTGGTGGAAGGGTGGGTTAGTGACTGGGTGTGTGGAAAGACAGGGACACACTGTAGCGTGTGGTGGAAGGGTGGGTTAGTGACTGGGTGTGTGCAGGAAAGGGAGAGACGCAGGCACTCCGATGCTTCAACTCATAGAGGACTCAACAGCTGTTAAAACACAACGTCTATTCATATTAAACCAGAGAGCAGGGAGAGGATACCCTGTTCTAATCACCTCAGCTTAAAACCCTGTTCTTAACACAGCAACGTTGTAATTCTGCTAGTTCTGGGTTTCAGTTGAGTCTGTGTGGCGTGGACAGACTTTTGTTAGTATACACAGACCTTATACACAGACCTTACACACAGACCTTATTTAAGCTTCCATGTACTGTGAATCTTCTAGTGAAGAGTACAGGGACGTTTAGTTAGGGAGACTGACGTATAGGGACGTTTAGTTAGGGAGACTGACGTATAGGGACGTTTAGTTAGGGAGACTGACGTTTAGTTAAGGAGACTGACGTTTAGTTAGGAAGACTGATGTATAGGGACGTTTAGTTAGGGAGACTGACGTATAGGGACGTTTAGTTAGGGAGACTGACGTATAGGGACGTTTAGTTAGGGAGACTGACGTACAGGGACGTTTAGTTAGGAAGACTGACGTATAGGGACGTTTAGTTAGGGAGACTGACGTACAGGGACGTTTAGTTAGGGAGACTGACGTTTAGTTAGGAAGACTGACGTTTAGTTAGGGAGACTGACGTTTAGTTAGGAAGACTGACGTTTAGGGACGTTTAGTTAGGGAGACTGACGTTTAGGGACGTTTAGTTAGGGAGACTGACGTTTAGGGACGTTTAGTTAGGGAGACTGACGTTTAGGGACGTTTAGTTAGAGAGACTGACGTTTAGTTAGGAAGACTGATGTATAGGGACGTTTAGTTAGGAAGACGTACAGGGACGTTTAGTGTGACGTACAGGGACGTTTAGTGTGACGTTTAGGGACGTTTAGTGTGACGTATAGGGACGTTTAGTGGGACGTTTAGGGACGTTTAGTGTGACGTACACGGCCTTCGGAAAGTTTTCAGACCCCTTGACTTTTTCCACATTTTATTACGTTACAGCAAATGTATTTAATTGTTTTTTCTCCTCATTAATCAATCTACAAACAATACCCCATAATGACAAAGCAAAAACAGGTTTTTATGAATGTTTGCTAATTTATTCAAAATAAATAAGTATTTACATAAGTTTTCAGACCCTTTACTCAGTAATTAGTTGAAGCACCTTTGGCAGCGATTACAGCCTCTAGTCTTCTTGGGTATGACGCTACAAGCTTGGCACACCTGTATTTGGGGAGTTTCTCCCATTCTTCTCCTCTCTGGTTCTGTCAGGTTGGGTGGGGAGTGTTGCTGCACAGCTATTTTCAGGTCTCTCCAGAGATGTTCAATCAGATTCAAGTCCGGGCTCTGGCTGGGCCACTCAAGGACATTTAGAAACTTGTCCGAATGCCACTACTGCGTTGTCTTGGCTGTGTACTTCGGGTCGTTGTCCTGTTGGAAGGTGAACCTTTGCCCCCAGTCTGAGGTCCTGAGTGCTCTGGAACAGGTTTTCATTAAGGATCTCTCTGTACTTTGCCATGTTCATGTTTTCATTGATCCTGACTTGTCTCCCAGTCCCTGCCGCTGAAAAACATCCCCACAACATGATGCTGCCACCACCAGGATTGTGCCAGGTTTCGTCCAGGCGTGACGCTTGGCATTCAGGCCAAAGACTTCAATCGTGGTTTCATCAAACCAGATAATCTTGTTTCTCATGGTCTGAGAGTCTTTAGGTGTCTGTTGGCAAACTCCAAGAGGACTGTCGTGTCTTTTACTGAGGAGTGGCTTCCATCTGGCCACCCTACCATAAAGGCCTGATTGGTGGTGTGCTACAGAGATGGTTGTCCTTCTGGAAGGTTCTCCCATCTCCACAGAGGATCTCCAGAGCTCAGTGACCATCGGGTTCTTGGTCCCCTAAATAAACTATTTCTGTTTTTGGGTTTTTTTTGTAATAAATTTGCCAAAATGTCTAAAAAACTGTTTTTGCTTTGTTCTAATAGCGTATTTGTTAAAGGAATTAGATTCCTATATGTTTATTAACCAATTCAAATTAAACACTCAGCCCATTCCTAAGAATTTGAAAGATACTTATTTGCATAAAATGGACAGAGGCCAGTCTAAAAAACAATCAATAGCGTTTATTCTCGAGAGTACTGATCATGGTACAATTTACAACAGGTTATAAACTAAAAAATGATGTCATAGGTTTTAAACTGTCCCTCCTCCACTCCGAAACAATGGCAGTATAGTTCACAAGCCTTCCCACATCGTCCACCACCTGTTAGATAATCTACTACTAGCCCAAGGTCTCTCCTATCCCTGTGTAGATAAGCATTCTAGCCAGTCTGACGATAACTTCATTCGTTTCTATCAAGGAACAGACAGTCTTTGTTCTAATTCTTGAATATAATTACACACATTATATTCAGTATATTATAATAAGATTCATACATCCATACAGTAACATAGTAGTATTCTGGTTAGTTATAGTTCTGATTGTAATGTATACATAATTTAGTCATTATTGATAAAAATCCCTTAACAGTATTGTGTGTAGATTGCTGTTTTAATTTCAATACATTTTAGAATAAGGCTGTACTGTGACCATGTGGAATGAGGAAAGGGGTCTGAGTACTTTCCGAATGCATTGTATATGGACGTTTAGTTAGGTAGAGTGACTTATCTGTACATACAGTAATATTAACAGCTTTCTACTGATGTTGCACATGAAACACTAAACACATTGTACATGGTGCCGAGGGGGATTCTCCTCTTCTATTTAAACTCACCAATGATCCTTTTATTTTCTCCTTTTTGAGAGAAGATTGTGATTGATGACTAACTATTTGATAAAGTAGTATTCTAAACTACATACTTATTGTGTATCCCAAAATAGCACCCTATCCCCTATTAAAAGAGCACACCTTTTGACAGGGCCCTGGGTTTAAAAAATAAAAAAATAAAAAAAGTGCGCTTTTTTATAGGGAATAGGGAATCATTTGAGACTCGGGCCTTCTCCTGGTGAGGTGTTGAGATGTTTTTGGTGTGCCCTAAGAGGAGAGGTTTCGTTAAAAACACTTCCTTTCACAGTGTACTGCTTTTTGGCCCCCCGGTCTTCAGATGAACTCTCTGCGTTGTTTAGGGAGTTCGGTCTTCAGATGAACTCTCTGCGTTGTTTAGGGAGTTCGGTCTTCAGATGAACTCTCTGCGTTGTTTAGGGAGTTCTTGCTTGTTTTATGCTGAACACATTCTATGAAAACCAACAGCACAATGCACTTGCGGTGTTTGTATAAAACACATTCATTTATTCAAATCGACCAACTTGACTTTTTGATTTGTAGCAAATGGCACACTATTCCCTATATAGTGCCCTACTTTTGACCAGGGCCCATAGGGTAGTGCACTATTAAGGGAATGGGATGCACAAGTAGCCTTTTGTGACCGATTGAAAATGGTTGAGCCTGATACTGAGACATAAATCATGAGGCCTAATCAATAATGAAATCTATCTAGTAATTTTACTACCCTGGAAAATAACCTCTTCAGTGTACACTAGTCTACTGCACTCCCTTGCTATTAAAAAACGTGTTTTCATCTAAAATACATGACATAACCTTCAATACCAATGTTAAGGAGATCTATAATCTATAAATGACTTTACCTTCAATACCAATGTTTAGGAGATCTATAATCAATACATGACTTAACCTTCAATACCAATGTTAAGGAGATCTATAATCAATACATGACTTAACCTTCAATACCAATGTTAAGGAGATCTATAATCAATACATGACTTAACCTTCAATACCAATGTTAAGGAGATCTATAATCAATACATGTATAGGTTAAGCCGTATCAGTTAAATAAAGGTAAAAAATTAAAAAGATACATATTCTGGTTGTCTTGACAACGGCAGCTGATTATTTGTGATATGTTGATCTTCTGTTGTCCTTTTTTTCAACTTGGTCCTGGAATAAGTGGGGATGTATGAACGCCTATGTTTCTGACATTTTTAAAACATGTCTCGAGCTGAGTTAGACTGTTTTTCTCAATGTGTTGGGCTGTCTGGGGGTCTAGGTTTAAGCACAACATTCAGTATGTGGAGGGAGGGAAGGAGGCTGTCTGGGGGTCTAGGTTTAAGCACAACATTCAGTATGTGGAGGGAGGGAAGGGGGCTGTCTGGGGGTCTAGGTTTAAGCACAACATTCAGTATGTGGAGGGAGGGAAGGGGGCTGTCTGGGGGTCTAGGTTTAAGCACAACATTCAGTATGTGGAGGGAGGGAAGGGGGCTGTCTGGGGGTCTAGGTTTAAGCACAACATTCAGTATGTGGAGGGAGGGAAGGGGGCTGTCTGGGGGTCTAGGTTTAAGCACAACATTCAGTATGTGGAGGGAGGGAAGGGGGCTGGCTGGGGGTCTAGGTTTAAGCACAACATTCAGTATGTGGAGGGAGGGAAGGGGGCTGTCTGGGGGTCTAGGTTTAAGCACAACATTCAGTATGTGGAGGGAGGGAAGGGGGCTGGCTGGGGGTCTAGGTTTAAGCACAACATTCAGTATGTGGAGGGAGGGAAGGGGGCTGTCTGGGGGTCTAGGTTTAAGCACAACATTCAGTATGCGGAGGGAGGGAAGGGGGCTGGCTGGGGGTCTAGGTTTAAGCACAACATTCAGTATGTGGAGGGAGGGAAGGGGGCTGGCTGGGGGTCTAGGTTTAAGCACAACATTTAGTATGTGGGAGGGAGGGAAGGGGGCTGGCTGGGTGTCTAGGTTTAAGCACAACATTCAATATGTGGAGGGAGGGAAGGGGGCTGGCTGGGGGTCTAGGTTTAAGAACAACATTCAGTATGTGGAGGGAGGGAAGGGGGCTGGCTGGGGGTCTAGGTTTAAGAACAACATTCAGTATGTGGAGGGAGGGAAGGGGGCTGGCTGGGGGTCTAGGTTTAAGCACAACATTCAGTATGTGGAGGGAGGGAAGGAGGCTGGCTGGGGCTCTAGGTTTAAGCACAACATTCAGTATGTGGGAGGGAGGGAAGGGGGCTGGCTGGGGGTCTAGGTTTAAGCACAACATTCAGTATGTGGAGGGAAGGAAGGGGGCTGGCTGGGGGTCTAGGTTTAAGCACAACATTCAGTATGTGGAGGGAGGGAAGGGGGCTGGCTGGGGGTCTAGGTTTAAGCACAACATTCAGTATGTGGAGGGAAGGAAGGGGGCTGGCTGGGGGTCTAGGTTTAAGCACAACATTCAGTATGTGGAGGGAGGGAAGGGGGCTGGCTGGGGGTCTAGGTTTAAGCACAACATTCAGTATGTGGAGGGAGGGAAGGGGGCTGGCTGGGGGAGGTAGAGAAGGGGGGCTGGGGGACATAACAGTCCCAAGATTATTTTGCTTCATCATAACGTGGTGACAGGGTAGTCTAGTGGTTAGATTGGAGGGGTGGCAGGGTTGTCTAGTGGTTAGATTGGAGGGGTGGAGGGGTGACAGGGTAGTCTAGTGGTTAGAGTGGAGGACTAGTAACCGAAAGGTTGCAAGATCAAATCTGTTGTTCTGCCCCCTGAACAGGCAGTTATAACCCACTGTTCCCCGGTAGGCCGTCATTGAAAATAAGAATTTGTTCTTAACTGACTTGCCTAGTTAAATAAAGGTAAAATAAATAACAGTCCCAAGATTGTTACAACATCACAACAGTCCCAAGATTATGTTACAACATCACAACAGTCCCAAGATTATGTTACAACTTCACAACAGTCCCAAGATTATGTTACAACATCACAACAGTCCCAAGATTATGTTACAACAGTCCCAAGATTATGTTACATCACAACAGTCCCAAGATTGTTACAACATCACAACAGTCCCAAGATTATGTTACAACATCACAACAGTCCCAAGATTATGTTACAACATCACAACAGTCCCAAGATTATGTTACAGCAGTCCCAAGATTATGTTACAACATCACAACAGTCCCAAGATTATGTTACAACATCACAACAGTCCCAAGATTATATTACAACAGTCCCAAGATTATGTTACAACAGTCCCAAGATTATGTTACAACATCACAACAGTCCCAAGATTATGTTACAACATCACAACAGTCCCAAGATTATGTTACAACATCACAACAGTCCCAAGATTATGTTACAACATCACAACAGTCCCAAGATTATGTTACATCATCACAACAGTCCCAAGATTATGTTACAACATCACAACAGTCCCAAGATTATGTTACAACATCACAACAGTCCCAAGATTATGTTACAACATCACATGAACATTGAAGCCAAATGATTTCTAAGGTTAAAACCCAAATGGCACCCTACATAGTGCACTACTTTTGACCAGGGCCTTGGCACCCTATTCCCTACATAGTGCACTACTTTTGACCAGGGCCTTGGCACCCTATTCCCTACATAGTGCACTACTTTTGACCAGGGCCTTGGCACCCTATTCCCTACATAGTGCACTACTTATGACCAGGGCCTTGGCACCCTATTCCCTACATAGTGCACTACTTTTGACCAGGGCCTTGGCACCCTATTCCCTACATAGTGCACTACTTTTGAACGGAACCCTTTGAGTGTCTATTGGAACCCTAGGGTGCCATTTGGGATGCATTCTGAAGATAGATCACTCAAGGTAAGTAGAAGTTTATTCTTACCACAGATCTAGGATCAGGTAACTTTATCCCAAATCCATAAAGGAAACGTAGATAGATCTGAACCTAGGGCAGCGGTTAGGAGCAACATCAACGTCCTCACAGATTGTCTGGAGGAAGCACAAATCACACTTCAGGGCCTGTCTTGTAGTAGGAGTACTGATCCTGGATCAGGTCACCCCTCTCCATATAATCGTATTCATTATTATCCAAAAGGCAAAACGGATCTTAGATCAGCCCTCTGAGACACTTAATGAATACTGGCCCAGTAGCCCTCTAGGGGGAGATTAATAGACATCTTAAAAATGACAAAAATAGATTTTCTAATTTTCCTTCATTTCTATGAAGTTTCTAATAACACTTGTATTAACCTCAAACATTAAAAAAATGTAGCTATTTATTAAAATCTTCCAAATAATGCAGACAGCCTGGTGCTGCATGTCATTATACCTCTCTGCCACTAGATGGCACTAGATCTATTATATTGGTGCCGTCTGGATCCCAGTAATATACGTTTGCCATTAAGCAGACACTTTTATCCTGAGTGACTAACAGTCATGCGTGCATACACATGTTTAAGTATGGGTCATCCCGGGGATTTGAACCCACTGTCCTGGCCGTTGCAAGCACCATGCTCTTATCAACTGAACTACAGAGGATCACGGTACAATCTTCCTAGTAGTAGTTTACCTGGGGTGGATTCAGGGATGGGAAACGCTCTGTGACTGTTGCATGTAGAAATAGAATGAATAGATCTGGCACGATTCCCTATCCTGTCTGAAAGACGATCACTTCTGTTCTACGTGATACATTTCTATCAGGACGTTCTGTGAACGTTACATCGTCTGAACAGTTCCATTTGGTGTCTCTGGGTATCCATGGTAACCTGCTTTCATTCACATTTCATTCAATGTTGCCTTGAGTTCATTCATGTTTTATTGAAGAATTACATTAAAAACACCCAGAACCCAATTTGTCTCTGTGTCCAGTACACTCCAGAGGGGTTTCTGATAGTTCACCCAGCTCCTTCTGTAGGTTGGTCTGTCGTCAGGTTCTGGACCCAGCCCCAAGCCCTTCACCCCAAGCCCTTCACCCCAAGCCCACCTAATTGGGTGGGAGGAAGCTTCACTAAGCTCGTTGGACAGTAAAATGGAGCCATCACCTATCCAATTACCTCAGATCTGCAAACATGAACAGGGTATGGGCTAGACTAGGGGCTGATTTGACACTTTGTGGGCTAGCTGTGGGTCTTGATCAGAGCCACGGTATGTTTTTGGCCTGTGATGTATCAGATATAGGGCATGATGGGTAAGTTGGGTCTGTGGTGGGTCCCAGTTAGATGATATGATGGACCTAGAGCCGTGGTAAGTTGGGTCTGTGGTGGGTCCCAGTTGGAGGATATTCTGAGCCTAGAGCCGTGGTAAGTTGGGTCTGTGGTGGGTCCCAGTTAGAGGATATGCTGGGCCTAGAGCCGTGGTAAGTTGGGTCTGTGGTGGGTCCCAGTTGGAGGATATTCTGAGCCTAGAGCCGTGGTAAGTTGGGTCTGTGGTGGGTCCCAGTTGGAGGATATTCTGGGCCTAGAGCCGTGGTAAGTTGGGCCTGTGGTGGGTCCCAGTTAGAGGATATGCTGGGCCTAGAGCTGTGGTAAGTTGTGGAATGAGTAGTGGCTAGGAGAGCACGGGTCCTAGTTGGATCCTGGGACTGGGTATGTTTTTGGTCTGTGGTGGGTCAGATCTGGGGTATGTTGGGTCAGATCCGGGGTATGGTGGGTCTGTGGTGGGTCTGATCTGGGGTATGGGGGGTCTGTGGTGGGTCTGATCCGGAGGAGGGTTGGGTCTGTGGTGTGTCTGATCCGGGGTATGTTGGGTCTGTGGTGGGTCTGTGGTGGGTCAGATCTGGGGTATGGGGGGTCTGTGTTGGGTCTGTGGTGGGTCAGATCTGGGGTATGTTGGGTCTGATCTGGGGTTTGTTGGGTCTGTGGTGGGTCAGATCTGGGGTATGGTGGGTCTGTGGTGGGTCAGATCCGGGGTATCGGGGGTCTGTGGTGGGTCAGATCTGGGGTATGTTGGGTCAGATCTGGGGTATGGTGGGTCTGTGGTGGGTCAGATCTGGGGTATGGTGGGTCTGTGGTGGGTCAGATCCGGAGTATGTTGGGCCTGTGGTGGGTCAGATCCGGGGTATGTTGGGCCTGTGGTAGGTCAGATCTGGGGTATGTTGGGCCTGTGGTAGGTCAGATCTGGGGTATGTTGGGTCTGTGGTAGGTCAGATCTGGGGTATGTTGGGTCTGTGGTGGGTCAGATCCGGGGTATGTTGGGCCTGTGGAAGGGTTGACGGCTGTACAGCAGGATGTAGGCGTTAGGAGACTGCACCAAGAAGTCCACTACCTCGCTCACGGCCGTGTCGTCGAAGTGGTGCCAGCTGCTGGACAGGGTACTGTGGCACAGGGCCGTGTAGTGACCCATGTCTAGGTCTCCTGTGTGGTTCTGGACGGGGGTGAAGACACACACCGGTGGAGTCATGTGTTCATGGTTGGCTGTGTGTTTTTCCAGACAGGAGCATCATGTATATGCGTTCACATGTGTGGGTGTAGGTGCATGCGTGTCTTTCTGTATGGGTGAGTGTATCACAGGAGGCTGGTGGCTCCGTGATTGGGGAGGACAGGCTCGTGGTAATGGCTGGAGTGAAAATGGTGGAATGGAATCAAATACACGTTTTCATGAGTTTGAAGCCGTTCCATCTGCTCCGTTACAGCCATTATAATGAGCTGTCCTCCCCTCAGTGGTGTGTGTGTGTGTGTGTGTGTGTGTGTGTGTGTGTGTGTGTGTGTGTACAGAAACTCACCACCACTGCGTAGAGAGAGTAGCTGGTGTGATTGGCTGAGGGTCTGGACAGGAAGGGGGTTAGGTCTAAACTGTCCAATGAGAACAACACATTGGTCCTCAACTTCCTCTTCTCACTCCCATGGCAACCAAAACTGTAATGTCACACAGGTTCTGTTATTATTATTTGTCTCATTGAGATGCATGACAGCAGCTGCAGCAGAGGTAAAGCTGATTTATAATGAGGTGTTACATTATTACTGCCATTGACCTCTAGTTAGGGGTTACATTGACCTCTAGTTAGGGGTTACATTGACCTCTAGTTAGGGGTTACATTGACCTCTAGTTAGGGGTTACAGGGACCTCTAGTTAGGGGTTACATTGACCTCTAGTTAGGGGTTACATTGACCTCTAGTTAGGGGTTACATTGACCTCTAGTTAGGGGTTACAGGGACCTCTAGTTAGGTGTTATAGGGACCTCTAGTTAGGGGTTACAGGGACCTCTAGTTAGGGGTTACATTGACCTCTAGTTAGGGGTTACATTGACCTCTAGTTAGGGGTTACAGGGACCTCTAGTTAGGGGTTACAGGGACCTCTAGTTAGGGGTTACATGGACCTCTAGTTACGGGTTACATGGACCTCTAGTTAGGGGTTACAGCGACCTCTAGTTAGGGGTTACAGGGACCTCTAGTTAGGGGTTACATGGACCTCTAGTTAGGGGTTACAGCGACCTCTAGTTAGGGGTTACATGGACCTCTAGTTAGGGGTTACAGGGACCTCTAGTTAGGGGTTACAGGGACCTCTAGTTAGGGGTTACAGGGACCTCTAGTTAGGGGTTACAGGGACCTGTAGTTAGGAGTTACATGGACCTGTAGTTAGGGGTTACAGGGACCTGTAGTTAGGGGTTACATTGACCTCTAGTTAGGGGTTACAGGGACCTGTAGTTAGGAGTTACATGGACCTGTAGTTAGGGGTTACAGGGACCTCTAGTTAGGGGTTACAGGGACCTCTAGTTAGGGGTTACAGGGACCTCTAGTTAGGGGTTACAGGGACCTCTAGTTAGGGGTTACAGGGACCTCTAGTTAGGGGTTACATGTTAATGTGATTAAAACATGAGGATGTGTGAAACCTGCCCCTCAGACTGAAGTGTCCCCACTTGCACCAGCGATAAGAAAGCTTTTCACATGGCGCAGAATGGTTAGACGCTCCAGAAGGTCACGTGTGCTGATAGCAAAGGAAAAACGCTTGGGTTGGAGCCTCGGTATGAGCCAAATAAGGAGGAAGCTGTACTATAGGAGCAGCAGGTAGCCTAGTGGTTAGAGAGTTGGGCCAGTAACCGAAAGGTTGCTGGATCAAATCCCCGAGCTGACAAGGTAAAATTCTGTCTTTCTGCCCCTGAACAAGGCAGTTAACCCGCTGTTCCCCGGGCGCCGTGGATGTCAATTATGGCAGCCCCCCGCACCTCTCTCATTCAGAGGGGTTAAATATAGAAGACACATTTCAGTTGAATGCATTCAGTTGCATTAAGCAAGCAGCGTGACGTCCTTTCCATTAGCACTAATATGTTTGTCTGTGTAAAGTCTGTGCACCAACAGTGGTCATCTAGTGGGGAGAGATGGGTTGGCAGCCTCCCCCACCGTTTGAGGTGCAGCACCAGTATCTCAGGTGGTTTGGCCATGCTGGTGAGGACAGCTGTGTCTCTCTTCACTCCACACTCTGGACACAACTTCTGATCTCCACACGTCAACGTACTCTGCTGGAAGAACAGTGACAGGCAGTCCTACAGGAGGGAGAAGAGAGACGTGTGGTTGCTGGCTAGTCTGTATGACAGGCAGTCCTACAGGAGGGAGAAGAGAGACGTGTGGTTGTTTATGTGTTTAGTCTGTATGTTTGTATTTATTAAGTCTGTATGTGGTTAGTCTGTTTGTGTTAGTCTGTTTGTGTTAGTCTGTTTGTGTTAGTCTGATTGTGGTTAGTCTGATTGTGGTTAGTCTGTATGTGGTTAGTCTGTATGTGATTAGTCTGTATGTGTTAGTCTGTATGTGATTAGTCTGTATGTGATTAGTCTGTATGTGTTTAGTCTATATGTGATTAGTCTGCATGTGGTTAGTCTGATTGTGATTCGTCTGTATGTGATTAGTCTGTATGTGGTTAGTCTGTATGTGGTTAGTCTGTATGTGGTTAGTCTGTATGTGGTTAGTCTGTATGTGTTTAGTCTGTATGTGGTTAGTCTGTATGTGTTAGTCTGATTGTGGTTAGTCTGATTGTGGTTAGTCTGTATGTGTTAGTCTGATTGTGGTTAGTGATTAGTCTGTATGTTTGTATGTGTTTAGTCTGACTGTGGTTGGTTGTACCTGTAGGGAACACCTGTATGAGTCCAGTGGTATAGGCAGAGACAAGATGGTGAAGACTTGGTTGCTGTGGGAGTGTCCGTCGCAGCGCAGACACAGCATCTGGTAGCTGAGTTGTCCCTCGAAGAGACGTGTCACCACCGTAGAATCCCCCGGCGCTGGCGCCGAGCTGAGCGACTTCCTGCCCAGACACAACCGCTGGGAAGAACGTGCCTGACGTCTCTCCCCCTTCTGGAGCAAGGGAATCATACACACACACATTGTAGAATAATAGTGAAGACATCAAAACTATGAAATAACACATATGGAAATCATGGAGTAACCA
The DNA here is from genome assembly GCF_045791955.1 of Oncorhynchus clarkii lewisi. Taxonomy (NCBI): domain Eukaryota; kingdom Metazoa; phylum Chordata; class Actinopteri; order Salmoniformes; family Salmonidae; genus Oncorhynchus; species Oncorhynchus clarkii. The sequence continues at coordinate 86,291,730 of NC_092152.1, forward strand.
AAAAAGTGTTAAACAAATCAAAATATATTTTATATTTGAGATTCTACAAAGTAGCCACCTTTTGCCTTGATGACAGCTTTAAACACTCTTGGCATTCTCTCAACCAGCTTCATAAGGTAGTCTCCTGGAATGCATTTCAACTAACAGGTGTGTCTTGTTAAAAGTTAATTTGTGGACATTCTTTCCTCCTTAATGCATTTGAGCCAATCAGTTGTGTTGTGACAATGTAGGGGTGGTATACAGAAGATAGTCCTATTTGGTTAAAGACCCAAGTCCACATTAAGGCAAGAACAGTAAGCAAAGAGAAACGACGGTCCAGCAATTAATTTGAGACATGAAGGTCAGTCAACATTTCAAGAACTTTGAAAGTTTCCTCAAGTGCAATCGCAAAAACCATCAAGCGCTATGATTAAACTGGCTCTCGTGAGGACTGGTCAAGTTTCGGTCAAACCCACTTCTGAGTTTTTATTTACTGATAAGATGGTTCCTGCTGTCAGGGGGAGGTTAGATTTATTAAAATGTTGTTACCAGAGGGAGGTTAGATTTATTAAAATGTTGTTGCCAGGGAAACTCACACAAGGAGGACTGGGAGAGGCTATATGAGTTACAGGATGTCATGGCTACCACAAGATTCTGCAGCGATATGCCATCCCATCTGGTTTGTGCTTAGTGAGACTTAGTGGGATCATTTGTTTTTCAACAGGACCTCCAGGATGTGTAAGGGCTATTTGACCAAGAAGGATAGTGATGGAGTGCTGCATCAGATGACCTGGCTTCCACAATCCCCCAACCTCAACCCAATTGAGATGGATTGGGATGAGTTGGACCACAGAGTGAAAGAAAAGCAGACAACAAGTGCTCAGCATATGTGGGAACTCCTTCAAGACTGTTGGAAAAACATTCTAGGTGAAGCTGGTTGAAAGAATGCCAAGAGTGTGCAAAACTGTCATCAAGGCAAAGGGTGGCTACTTTGAAGAATCTCAAATATAAAATATTAACACTTTTTTGGTTACTACATGATTCCATATGTGTTATTTCATAGTTGTGATGTCTTCACTATTATTCTACAATGTAGAAAATAGTCAAAATAAAGAAAAACCCTTGAATTAGTAGGTGTGTCCAAACTTTTTACTGGTACTGTATACACACACACACACACAAAGGAGAAACACACTGTCTGAATACCAAATCAGCCCCTAGCCCTCATCCCCTAGGCACTTATCCCCTATCTCCTAGACACTTCTCCCCTATCCCCTAGACACTTATCCACCATCCCCGCCTAGACACTTATCCCCTAGACACTTATCCACCATCCCCGCCTAGACACTTATCCCCTAGACACTTATCCACCATCCCCGCCTAGACACTTATCCCCTAGACACTTATCCACCATCCCCGCCTAGACACTTATCCCCTAGACACTTATCCGCTAGACACCTATCCCCTAGACACTCATTCCCTAGACACTTATCCCCTGACACTTATCCCCTATCCCCTAGACACGTATCCCCTATCCCCAAGACACTTATCCCCAAGCCCCACCTAGACACTTATCCCCTAGCCCCACCTAGACACTTATCCCCTAGACACTTATCCCCTGACACTTATCCCCTAGACACTTATCCCCTAGACACTTATCCCCTGACACTTATCCACTATCCAATGGGTTTTGAGGAGCGAGGGAATCAAGAAAGACAATGATGCAGAGCCTTTGACCATGTGGAAGGAGTCGTTTGGACGGAGTCGTGTGGAAGGAGTCGTGTGGACGGAGTCGTGTGGAAGGAGTCGTGTGGAAAGAGTCGTGTGGAAGGAGTCGTGTGGAAGGAGTCGTGTGGAAGGAGTCGTGTGGAAAGAGTCGTGTGGAAGGAGTCGTGTGGTGGCAGGATTGTGTGTGTGTGTGTGTGTGTGTGTGTATGTGTGTGTGTGTGTACATTCTTGAGGTCATCATGCAGGGCGTTGAGCAGGAGGAGGAGTAGCTCCTGGGCGTCCTGCTGTGATTGGTTGTTGAACTGGGGGTGCAGGGAGGAGACCAAGGCTCTCATCTCCCCTGGGGAGGTGAAGCTGGTACCCCCCTGACCCTGCCACACCTCCTGGAGGAGGTGCACAAACACCCCCGCTACAGGACTGTTACGCCTGGAGGAGAAGGGGGAGGAGGAGGAGGAGGAGGAGGAGGAGGGGGAGGAGGAGGAGGAGGGGGAAGAGGAGAAGAAGGAGAGGGAGAGGAGGAGGGAGAAGAGTGGCATGGGAGGGAGGAGGAAAGGAAGGAGGAGAGGCATTGGAGGATTTAAGTTTCCCCCCAAATAATGTAAAGTGCTTGGAGTATCTGGTTAAAAAGTACTGTACAAAATCTAATACAGACAGGCAGACAGACAGGCAGACAGACAGACAGACAGACAGACAGGGTCTTACTTGGCCAGCTGGGAGCGTTTGTGTGAGCTGAGAAGGTGTTCCACCAACGGCACAGTGGAGAAGAGACACTGCAGCACAGCGTTCATGTAGCAGGAGTTACCACTGTTAGCCAGACCACACACCCCCGCCAGCCGCCTGTCCTCTCTCTTCCCCTGCTCCCCCTTCACCCTCACCCCCCATCCTGAGCTACACCCCAACTCCTCCATGGGCATCACCTGACCCTGAACACCGCTGGGATTGGCTGCACTGGTGACCAATGAGAAGAGACAGACAGAAAGAGGTGAAAGGTCAGTGCTGTAGCAGGCAGGTGTCAAGGTGCTCCTTTAACTGCCAGTCTTTTGCCTCTTTTCACGTTCAGTTTTGGGAGATTTGAGTAGATACCTGTCTGTCTGGTTGTGCTCCTTAAGGTGTCGTCATGCCAGAGACAGCAGAACCAGACAGGCTGAGGCGAAAATGGATGGTCTTGGACAATGGTTTCTTCATTCTCTTAGTCTAAGTCCCAAATAGCACCTTATTCCCTATTTAGTACACTACTTTTTTACCAGTGATCTCTGATCATAATTAGTGCACTAAATAAGGAATAGGTTGCCATTTGGGTCTAAATCTTAGGCTTGAGGAATTGTCTAACCATGGTGCAGTCAACACTGTCCACTCACACAGACTCACACATGCATGACTCAGACTCATCCTCAGACAGACAGACAGACTAACCCCCAGACAGACAGACAGACAGACAGACAGAGAGAAAGAGAGAAACAAACAAACAAGGACCTGGGACTAATCTCAACTGACTTAACTGTGCCTCTTTCTCCCACTGCTGGGAGTCTGAGACATTGTTCTGAACTACTCTCAATTCAGATAGATAATCGTGTGTGTGTGTGTGTGTGTGTGTGTGTGTGTGTGTGTGTGTGTGTGTGTGTGTGTGTGTGTCTGTGCTGTGTGTGTGTGTGTGTGTGTGTGTGTGTGTGTGTGTCTGTGCTGTGTGTGTGTGTGTGTGTGTGTGTGTGTGTGTGTGTGTGTGTGTGTGTGTGTGTGTGTGTGTCTGTGCTGTGTGTGTGTGTGTGTGTGTGTGTGTGTGTGTGTGTGTGTGTCTGTGCTGTGTGTGTGTGTGTGTGTGTGTGTGTGTGTGTGTGTGCGTGTTTGAGAGAGAACTCAGCTAGAAGACAATGTCTTAGCAACCCATCAACACTGACATCAAGCATGGTCTCTTGTGTCTCAGTCAAACTGCTGTGTACTGGAAACACTAACAGAAACACACTTCTTATTCCCAGGCATTTTGATGAGAAGGTGAATAGGCTAACACCTTGTCTGTCTGGATAGTCAAAGCTATTTAGTTTTAAACAGTTTATTAAGTCAGTTCTGACCTGAAGTGAACTCACCTCCCATTTGAATCATCCATGTAGCTTCATGGCTTGTTGAGAAGACTTCCCTCTGATACACGAATGACCTTTGTGACATCATAGTAATCTAAGGCCTCTGTTGGTTTGTCCAGGTTCTATATATGACATCATAGCAATCTAAGGCCTCCAAGGCCTCTGTTGGTTTGTCCAGGTTCTATATATGACATCATAGTAATCTAAGGCCTCCAAGGCCTCTGTTGGTTTGTCCAGGTTCTATATATGACATCATAGCAATCTAAGGCCTCCAAGGCCTCTGTTGGTTTGTCCAGGTTCTATATATGACATCATAGTAATCTAAGGCCTCTGTTGGTTTGTCCAGGTTCTATATATGACATCACAGTAATCTAAGGCCTCTGTTGGTTTGTCCAGGTTCTATATATGACATCATAGTAATCTAAGACCTCTGTTGGTTTGTCCAGGTTCTATATATGACATCATAGTAATCTAAGGCCTCTGTTGGTTTGTCCAGGTTCTATATATGACATCATAGTAATCTAAGGCCTCTGTTGGTTTGTCCAGGTTCTATATATGACATCATAGTAATCTAAGGCCTCTGTTGGTTTGTCCAGGTTCTATATATGACATCATAGTAATCTAAGACCTCTGTTGGTTTGTCCAGGTTCTATATATGACATCATAGTAATCTAAGGCCTCTGTTGGTTTGTCCAGGTTCTATATATGACATCATAGAAATCTAAGGCCTCCAAGGCCTCTGTTGGTTTGTCCAGGTTCTATATATGACATCATAGTAATCTAAGGCCTCCAAGGCCTCTGTTGGTTTGTCCAGGTTCTATATATGACATCATAGTAATCTAAGGCCTCCAAGGCCTCTGTTGGTTTGTCCAGGTTCTATATATGACATCATAGTAATCTAAGGCCTCTGTTGGTTTGTCCGGGTTCTATATATGACATCATAGTAATCTAAGGCCTCTGTTGGTTTGTCCAGGTTCTATATATGACATCATAGTAATCTAAGGCCTCTGTTGGTTTGTCCAGGTTCTATATATGACATCATAGTAATCTAAGGCCTCTGTTGGTTTGTCCAGGTTCTATATATGACATCATAGTAATCTAAGGCTTCTGTTGGTTTGTCCGGGTTCTATATATGACATCATAGTAATCTAAGACTTCTGTTGGTTTGTCCAGGTTCTATATATGACATCATAGTAATCTAAGGCCTCTGTTGGTTTGTCCAGGTTCTATATATGACATCATAGTAATCTAAGGCCTCCAAGGCCTCTGTTGGTTTGTCCAGGTTCTATATATGACATCATAGTAATCTAAGGCCTCCAAGGCCTCTGTTGGTTTGTCCAGGTTCTATATATGACATCATAGTAATCTAAGGCCTCTGTTGGTTTGTCCAGGTTCTATATATGACATCATAGTAATCTAAGGCCTCTGTTGGTTTGTCCAGGTTCTTTATATGACATCATAGTAATCTAAGGCCTCCAAGGCCTCTGTTGGTTTGTCCAGGTTCTATATATGACATCATAGTAATCTAAGGCCTCCAAGGCCTCTGTTGGTTTGTCCAGGTTCTATATATGACATCATAGTAATCTAAGGCCTCTGTTGGTTTGTCCAGGTTCTATATATGACATCATAGTAATCTAAGGCCTCTGTTGGTTTGTCCAGGTTCTATATATGACATCATAGTAATCTAAGGCCTCCAAGGCCTCTGTTGGTTTGTCCAGGTTCTATATATGACATCATAGTAATCTAAGGCCTCCAAAGCCTCTGTTGGTTTGTCCAGGTTCTATATATGACATCATAGTAATCTAAGGCCTCTGTTGGTTTGTCCAGGTTCTATATATGACATCATAGCAATCTAAGGCCTCCAAGGCCTCTGTTGGTTTGTCCAGGTTCTATATATGACATCATAGTAATCTAAGGCCTCCAAGGCCTCTGTTGGTTTGTCCAGGTTCTATATATGACATCATAGCAATCTAAGGCCTCCAAGGCCTCTGTTGGTTTGTCCAGGTTCTATATATGACATCATAGTAATCTAAGGCCTCTGTTGGTTTGTCCAGGTTCTATATATGACATCACAGTAATCTAAGGCCTCTGTTGGTTTGTCCAGGTTCTATATATGACATCATAGTAATCTAAGACCTCTGTTGGTTTGAGGTTCTATATATGACATCATAGTAATCTAAGGCCTCTGTTGGTTTGTCCAGGTTCTATATATGACATCATAGTAATCTAAGGCCTCTGTTGGTTTGTCCAGGTTCTATATATGACATCATAGTAATCTAAGGCCTCTGTTGGTTTGTCCAGGTTCTATATATGACATCATAGTAATCTAAGACCTCTGTTGGTTTGTCCAGGTTCTATATATGACATCATAGTAATCTAAGGCCTCTGTTGGTTTGTCCAGGTTCTATATATGACATCATAGAAATCTAAGGCCTCCAAGGCCTCTGTTGGTTTGTCCAGGTTCTATATATGACATCATAGTAATCTAAGGCCTCCAAGGCCTCTGTTGGTTTGTCCAGGTTCTATATATGACATCATAGTAATCTAAGGCCTCCAAGGCCTCTGTTGGTTTGTCCAGGTTCTATATATGACATCATAGTAATCTAAGGCCTCTGTTGGTTTGTCCGGGTTCTATATATGACATCATAGTAATCTAAGGCCTCTGTTGGTTTGTCCAGGTTCTATATATGACATCATAGTAATCTAAGGCCTCTGTTGGTTTGTCCAGGTTCTATATATGACATCATAGTAATCTAAGGCCTCTGTTGGTTTGTCCAGGTTCTATATATGACATCATAGTAATCTAAGGCTTCTGTTGGTTTGTCCGGGTTCTATATATGACATCATAGTAATCTAAGACCTCTGTTGGTTTGTCCAGGTTCTATATATGACATCATAGTAATCTAAGGCCTCTGTTGGTTTGTCCAGGTTCTATATATGACATCATAGTAATCTAAGGCCTCCAAGGCCTCTGTTGGTTTGTCCAGGTTCTATATATGACATCATAGTAATCTAAGGCCTCCAAGGCCTCTGTTGGTTTGTCCAGGTTCTATATATGACATCATAGTAATCTAAGGCCTCTGTTGGTTTGTCCAGGTTCTATATATGACATCATAGTAATCTAAGGCCTCTGTTGGTTTGTCCAGGTTCTATATATGACATCATAGTAATCTAAGGCCTCCAAGGCCTCTGTTGGTTTGTCCAGGTTCTATATATGACATCATAGTAATCTAAGGCCTCCAAAGCCTCTGTTGGTTTGTCCAGGTTCTATATATGACATCATAGTAATCTAAGGCCTCTGTTGGTTTGTCCAGGTTCTATATATGACATCACAGTAATCTAAGGCCTCTGTTGGTTTGTCCAGGTTCTATATATGACATCATAGTAATCTAAGGCCTCCAAGGCCTCTGTTGGTTTGTCCAGGTTCTATATATGACATCACAGTAATCTAAGGCCTCTGTTGGTTTGTCCAGGTTCTATATATGACATCACAGTAATCTAAGGCCTCTGTTGGTTTGTCCAGGTTCTATATATGACATCACAGTAATCTAAGGCCTCTGTTGGTTTGTCCAGGTTCTATATATGACATCATAGTAATCTAAGGCCTCTGTTGGTTTGTCCAGGTTCTATATATGACATCATAGTAATCTAAGGCCTCCAAGGCCTCTGTTGGTTTGTCCAGGTTCTATATATGACATCATAGTAATCTAAGGCCTCCAAAGCCTCTGTTGGTTTGTCCAGGTTCTATATATGACATCATAGTAATCTAAGGCCTCTGTTGGTTTGTCCAGGTTCTATATATGACATCACAGTAATCTAAGGCCTCTGTTGGTTTGTCCAGGTTCTATATATGACATCATAGTAATCTAAGGCCTCCAAGGCCTCTGTTGGTTTGTCCAGGTTCTATATATGACATCACAGTAATCTAAGGCCTCTGTTGGTTTGTCCAGGTTCTATATATGACATCACAGTAATCTAAGGCCTCTGTTGGTTTGTCCAGGTTCTATATATGACATCACAGTAATCTAAGGCCTCTGTTGGTTTGTCCAGGTTCTATATATGACATCATAGTAATCTAAGGCCTCTGTTGGTTTGTCCAGGTTCTATACTGTATATGACATCACAGTAATCTAAGGCCTCTGTTGGTTTGTCCAGGTTCTATATATGACATCATAGTAATCTAAGGCCTCCAAGGCCTCTGTTGGTTTGTCCAGGTTCTATATATGACATCATAGTAATCTAAGGCCTCTGTTGGTTTGTCCAGGTTCTATATATGACATCATAGTAATCTAAGGCCTCTGTTGGTTTGTCCAGGTTCTATACTGTATATGACATCATAGTAATATAATCTCTATCTCAAAACCAACGTTGTTATTTTCTGGTATTTGATGGGTTCTCTGATCAATTAGATAAATCAACTATTAATTGATTGCTGTTGAATCTAATTGTCTGTCTTCCTACTACCTGCTGTGGCAACATCGCTGACATAACGGATGAAAGGACAGCAAATAATGACATCACTCAAAAGGAGAGGCAGAGAGAAACAGGCTAACAATATCTGGTGCTCCTCCCTCCTCATGGGGAGGGAGGAGCACCATGGCTATTTTATATCCAGCAACAGCAGGCAAGTCGTCGTGACAACAATCACCCACACAGTGTTCTCTCTGGCACGGCAGCCAGGGACGTAGCAATTACCCACAAGCCTCCAGCACAGCCAGCTCTGCTCTGTTACATAAACCCAATGCAGTTTCATGGTCCCAAATGGCAACCTATTGTCTTTGTACTGCACTACCAAGGCCCAAAGGGCACTATTTAGGGCACAGGGAGACATTTGGCACACAGACCCATGACCAGTTATCCACACCAGGCAGAGTAGAATATGTTCATGTGTAGAGAACAAAGCTGTTAGCCTCACTCAGCTCCTAAGTAGAGGCTACAGATACAATGTGTGCTTCCTCTCTCTCTCTCTCTCTCTCTCTAACCCTCAGGCTATTGATTATCCGCAGTGCTGGTCTGTTTCTGCTACAGAGACATTCACTTTTTCCCTGTTTTGCCAAACAAGAAACGTAATGTTTTTTAGATGGAGGATCAGTCTGGCACACAGGCTAGAACCCACGCTAGAACCCAGGCTAGAACCCAGACTAGAACCCACGCTAGAACCCAGACTGGAACTCATGCTAGAACCCAGGCTAGAATCCAGACTGGAACTCACGCTAGAACCCAGGCTAGAATCCAGACTGGAACTCACGCTAGAACCCAGACTAGAACCCAGGCTAGAACCCAGGCTGGAACCCAGACTAGAACCCAGACTAGAACCCAGACTAGAACCCAGACTAGAACCCAGGCTGGAACCCAGACTAGAACCCAGGCTAGAACCCAGACTAGAACCCAGGCTAGGGCCCAGGCTAGGGCCCAGGCTAGAATCCAGACTGGAACTCACGCTAGAACCCAGGCTAGAATCCAGACTGGAACTCACGCTAGAACCCAGGCTAGAATCCAGACTGGAACTCACGCTAGAACCCAGACTAGAACCCAGGCTAGAACCCAGGCTGGAACCCAGGCTGGAACCCAGACTAGAACCCAGGCTAGAACCCAGACTAGGGCCCAGACTAGGGCCCAGACTAGGGCCCAGGCTAGAACCCAGGCTAGGGCCCAGGCTGGAACCCAGGCTGGAACCCAGGCTGGAACCCAGACTAGAACCCAGACTAGAACCCAGGCTAGAACCCAGACTAGAACCCAGGCTAGAACCCAGGCTGGAACCCAGGCTAGAACCCAGACTAGGGCCCAGACTAGGGCCCAGGCTAGGGCCCAGGCTGGAACCCAGGCTGGAACCCAGACTAGAACCCAGACTAGAACCCAGGCTGGAACCCAGACTAGAACCCAGACTAGAACCCAGGCTAGAACCCAGACTAGGGCCCAGGCTTTTGATATCAAATCAACCAATAACCAATTTCATGGTCCCAAATGGCAACCTATTGTCTTTGTACTGCACTACCAAGGCCCAAAGGGCACTATTTAGGGCACAGGGAGACATTTGGCACACAGACCCATGACCAGTTATCCACACCAGGCAGAGTAGAATATGTTCATGTGTAGAGAACAAAGCTGTTAGCCTCACTCAGCTCCTAAGTAGAGGCTACAGATACAATGTGTGCTTCCTCTCTCTCTCTCTCTCTCTCTAACCCTCAGGCTATTGATTATCCGCAGTGCTGGTCTGTTTCTGCTACAGAGACATTCACTTTTTCCCTGTTTTGCCAAACAAGCAACGTAATGTTTTTTAGATGGAGGATCAGTCTGGCACACAGGCTAGAACCCACGCTAGAACCCAGGCTAGAACCCAGACTAGAACCCACGCTAGAACCCAGACTGGAACTCACGCTAGAACCCAGACTAGAATCCAGACTGGAACTCACGCTAGAACCCAGACTAGAACTCACGCTAGAACCCAGACGGGAACCCAGACTAGAACCCAGACTAGAACCCAAGCTAGGGCCCAGGCTAGGGCCCAGACTAGAACCCAGACTAGAACCCAGACTAGAACCCAAGCTAGGGCCCAGACTAGAACCCAGACTAGAACCCAGGCTAGGGCCCAGGCTGGAACCCAGACTAGAACCCAGACTAGAACCCAGGCTAGGGCCCAGGCTAGAACCCAGGCTAGGGCCCAGGCTAGAACCCAGACTAGAACCCAGACTACAACCCAGACTAGAACCCTGGCTGGAACCCAGGCTGGAACCCAGACTAGAAACCAGGCTAGAACCCAGGCTGGAACCCAGACTAGAACCCAGACTAGAACCCAGACTAGAACCCAGGCTAGAACCCAGACTAGAACCCAGGCTAGAACCCAGACTAGAACCCAGACTAGAACCCAGGCTAGGGCCCAGGCTAGAACCCAGGCTAGGGCCCAGGCTAGGGCCCAGGCTAGAACCCAGGCTAGAACCCAGGCTAGGGCCCAGGCTAGGGCCCAGGCTAGAACCCAGACTAGAACCCAGGCTAGAACCCAGACTAGAACCCAGGCTAGGGCCCAGGCTAGGGCCCAGGCTAGGGCCCAGGCTAGAACCCAGGCTAGGGCCCAGGCTAGGGCCCAGGCTGGAACCCAGCCTACAACCCAGACTAGAACCCAGGCTAGAACCCAGGCTGGAACCCAGACTAGAACCCAGACTAGAACCCAGGCTAGAACCCAGACTAGAACCCAGACTAGAACCCAGGCTAGGGCCCAGGCTAGAACCCAGGCTAGGGCCCAGGCTAGAACCCAGGCTAGGGCCCAGGCTAGAACCCAGGCTAGGGCCCAGGCTAGAACCCAGGCTAGGGCCCAGGCTAGGCTTTTGATATCAAATCAACCAATAATCAAATGTTATTGGTCACGTGCTTGTGATTAGCAGATTTTAATTGCGGGTGTAGCGAAATGCTTGTGCTTCTAGTTCCGACAGCGCAGAAATATCTAACAAGTAATATCAGACAAATTACACAACATATCCCCAATACAAACAAATCTAAGTAGGAATTAATTACAACTATATACATATGGACGAGCGATGTCAGAGCGGAATGGACAAAGATACAGTAGAATAGTATAGAATACAGTATATACATATGAGATGAGTAATGCCAGATATGTAGACATTATTAAGTGACTAAGATAACGTAGAATAGTATGGAATATAGTATATACATATGAGATGAGTAATGCCAGATAGGTAAACATTATTAAAGTGACTAGTGTTTCATTCCTTAAAGTGGCCAGTGATTTCTAGTCTATGCCTATAGGCAGCAGCCTCTAATGTGCTAGTGGTGGCTGTTTAACAGTCTGATGGCCTTGAGATGGAAAAATATGTTTTTCAGTCTCTTGGTCCCAGCTTTGATGCACCTGTACTGACCTCGCCTTCTGGATGATAGCGGGGTGAACAGGCAGTGGCTCGGGTGGTTGATGTCCTTGATGATCTTTATGGCCTTCCTGTGACATCAGGTGCTATAGGTGTCCTGGAGGATGGGTAGTTTGCCCCCGGTAATACGTTGGGCAGACCGCACCACCCTCTGGAGAGCCTGGCGGTTGCAGGCGGTGCAGTTGCCGTACCAGGCGGTGATAGGCTAGGGTCTAATGATTCTGAAGGGATTCAGTCTGTTCTGTTCTGCATGGTACCCACACAGTGACAGACTGGGATGATAATTCCCATCATCTAGCCTATCTCACGTAGGAGGAGGCTTTAATGACATGTGCCTGGTCTAAATGCAGCCATGGAACACACCTACACAGTTTGTCCTCAGAAATGCCACTGGTTCTGCCAAGGTACCACAGTTGCAGGGTCTACAGTCGTGTGATTGGTACAAAGGCCTACTGCTCTGGTTTGGTGCGAGAATGGAACACGAGGAAAATAAACAGATGGATGTGATTGGCCACCTATCTGTTCTGATCTCTCCTTTCTTTTCAATAGTGATTAGTTTTCCATGAGTGTATCATGCCAGAGCCTGCAGACATGTCCACAGTATTGAATAATTTATATACCACAGGTCTAGGGTCAGCTTGCCTGCTCTACCACAGGTCTAGGATCAGCTTGCCTGCTCTACCACAGATCTAGGATCAGCTTGCCTGCTCTACCACAGGTCTATCATCAGCTTGCCTGCTCTACCACAGATCTAGGATCAGCTTGCCTGCTCTACCACAGGTCTAGGGTCAGCTTGCCTGCTCTACCACAGATCTAGGATCAGCTTGCCTGCTCTACCACAGGTCTAGGGTCAGCTTGCCTGCTCTACCACAGATCTAGGATCAGCTTGCCTGCTCTACCACAGATCTAGGATCAGCTTGCCTGCTCTACCACAGATCTAGGATCAGCTTGCCTGCTCTACCACAGATCTAGGATCAGCTTGCCTGCTCTACCACAGATCTAGGATCAGCTTGCCTGCTCTACCACAGGTCTAGGATCAGTTTGCCTGCTCTACCACAGATCTAGGATCAGCTTGTCTGCTCTACCACAGATCTAGGATCAGCTTGCCTGCTCTACCACAGGTCTAGGATCAGCTTGCCTGCTCTACCACAGATCTAGGATCAGCTTGCCTGGATGGATTTTGGGAAACCCTGCCCTAAGGAACGGCTTGGGGAACTCAGCTCCGGTTTAGAAGACCATCATTCAACATGAATGACAGCTAGTCAGAAAACAGAACTAATCCAAGTATATTTTCGGGCTCGGTAATGTGTTTCCACGCAGACACACAGGGGACTGCACAGCATTCCATCAAGACAGGAAGTTCCATGAGAGAGTGGAACATTTGGATGTAACTGCTTTTCTCTATGTGATTACATTATGGCTCTAGTGTAGTTTATACCCTGGTGACAATTCATCTTCTAACAGATATGTAAAGTACGTGCTGCAGCAAGAACAGAACATGTGGAGAGGAGCATGTCGAGCTTGTTCAGAGTGTGGGAACATGCTATGATGTGTGTGTGTGACCTCTCTCTCTCTCTCTCTCTCTCTCTGTCTCTCTCTCTCTCTCTCTCTCTCTCTCTCGCTCTCTCTCGCTCTCTCTCGCTCTCTCTCTCAATTGTTAAATTCAAGGGGCTTTATTGGCATGGGAAACATGTTAACATTTCCAAAGCAAGTGAGGTAAATATTAAAATTAAATATATAATAATATATTATTACAAACACAAGTTCCAAAAGAATAAAGACATTGTTGTAACAATGTGCAAATAGTTACAGTTTTTCTCAATTGCTAAAACACCATTTCTGAAACCTTGCTCCATTTCCTGAAAACATTCAACACAAAACCTCATCTTCAAGCACTATTTACATAACCTCTGACTCCTTTCGCAAAATGAAACATTCGCCTCAAAACAGTTTTTACCTGTGTTCAAAATCAAACACTGCTCTCAAATCATAAACAAAGTGATCAAAATGATATAGACTCTCAAGCAGTCAGGGAGAAGTACATTTTTAATCTAAAAAAAATATTCATATTTTTCCGTCATTGTCTTTTGATGAAGGAAAACATGTTCTATCATAGTAGCTCAAAATGGATCAGAAATTACTACTCTGCTTTGCTCTTTGCAATTTAGTTTTTTGTTCTTCCTCCTCCTTGTACCCCTATATTTACAGTACTGTACCCTGCATCTCACAGACTTGTCCTTTGTCTCTGTGATCCTGTAATTCTTGTTCTTTGTCTCTGTGATACTGTAATTCTTGTTCTTTGTCTCTGTGATACTGTAATTCTTGTTCTTTGTCTCTGTGATACTGTAATTCTTGTCCTTTGTCTCTGTGATCCTGTAATTCTTGTTCTTTGTCTCTGTGATCCTGTAATTCTTGTCCTTTGTCTCTGTGATCCTGTAATTCTTGTTCTTTGTCTCTGTGATCCTGTAATTCTTGTCCTTTGACTCTGTGATACTGTAATTCTTGTTCTTTGTCTCTGTGATACTGTAATTCTTGTTCTTTGTCTCTGTGATACTGTAATTCTTGTTCTTTGTTGATATGAACCTGCAACCAGTCAAAATCTATTGAGCAGTCAGTACTGTTAATAAATGGAAAGCACAATGTTCAGGGCCATACAATGTGTCCATTGTACAGTATACAGACTACAATGCACTGTACTACAGTATACAATACTAAAAGGGACAAAACGTTATATGGCCCGAGTGTAACATGGTGATGTAGAACACCATGGTCGCTGATAGCAGCACAGATTGTGACATTGCCACCTCGTTGACCAGGGACTTCAACAATGGCCCGCTGTCCAATCATGGCCTCTCCTTCTCCTCTTTGTTAGATTGAAGCCTGCTTCATCGACAAAGATGAACTCACGGGGTCTGTCCAAGGATTCCAAGTCAAATATTGTCTGTGTTGAAATACAATATACTGTATGTAGGATTTTGTAAGTCGTACAGAGACAGTGCTATACTGTAGAGTACAATTAGGCTTCTGATTCACATACATTGTATGTACTGAAGAGTAATGTCATTCACATAGTATGTGTTAGTATGCATACACTCACATTGTTTCTTCTATCCATTCTCAGACTTTCTCCTTCCCACCTTCAACAACCTGTTTGCTCTCTGAACTGGCTTATATTGGTTGTGTAGCATCATTTGAAACAGGTTAAGTCCATTTTGAGTGATTGTGTTCAATCAATGACATGTGTTCTCTATTTGTATTTGATTGTTGCAACTTGTGTTTACCAGTATGGATGACATGAGCATTAGAGTGCAGAATGTGTTTTGAGAATGAGAATGTGTTTAGAGTTTTGCTGAAAAGTCTAAGTGAGATCTGCAAATTGTGTTTTACCATGTGAAATGGTTTAAGGTATTGACAACAGACTGCGTAATTAGCTAAATGAGTCCAGGCAACTGAGAATTTTGTTCAGTCAATGGGTTTTAGTGTTTTAACAAAACTGTAAAGTACAAAAGGTAAAATAAATAAACATAAATATGAGTTGTATTTGCAATGGTGTTTGTTCTTAACTGGTTGCCCTTTTCTTGTGGCAACAGGTCACACATCTTGCAGCTGTGATGTCACCATGTGGTATTTCACACAGTAGATATGGGAGTTTATCAAAATTGGGTTTGTTTTCAAATTCTTTGTGGGTCTGTGTAATCTGAGGGAAATATGTGTCTCTAATATGGTCATACATTTGGCAGAAGGTTAGGAAGAGCAGCTCAGTTTCCACCTCATTTTGTGGGTAGTGTGCACATAGCCTGTCTTCTCTTGAGAGCCAGGTCTGCCTACGGCGACCTTTCTCAATAGCAAGGCTATGCTCACTGAGTGTGTACATAGTCAAAGCTTTCCTTAAGTTTGTGGTCAGGTATTCTGCCACTGTGTGCTCTCTGTTTAGGGCCAAATAGCATTCTAGTTTTCTCTGTTTTTTTGTAAATTCTTTCCAATGTGTCAAGTAATTATCTTTTTGTTTTCTCATGATTTGGTTGGGTCTAATTGTGTTGCTGTCCTGGGGCTCTGTGGGTCTGTTTGTGAACAGAACCCCAGGACCAGCTTGCTTAGGGGACTCTTCTCCAGGTTCATCTCTCTGTAGGTGATGGCTTTGTTACGAAGGTTTGGGAATTGCTTCCTTTTAGGTGGTTGTAGAATTTAACATCTCTTTTCTGGATTTTGATAATTAGCTGGTATCGGCCTAATTCTGCATGCATTATTTGGTGATTTACCTTATACAAGGAGGATAGTTTTGCAGAATTCTGCATGCAGTCTCAATTTGGTTTTTGTCACATCTGGTTCTTGGTCACCTCCCTGACCAAGGCTCTTCTCCCCCGATTGCTGAGTTTGGCCGGGAGGCCAGATCTCAGAAGAGTCTTGATGGTTCCAACCTCCTTCCATTTAAGAATGATGGAGGCCACTGTGTTCTTGGGGACCTTCAATGCTGCAGAAATGTTTTGCTACCCTTCCCCAGATTTGTGACTCGACACCATCCTGGTGTCGACACCAATTGAATTTACCACAGGTGGGCTCCAATCAAGTTTTAGAAATATCTCAAGGATGATCATTGAAAACAGGATGCATCTGAGCTCAATTTCAAGTCTCATAGCAAAGGGTCCGAATACTTACGTGAATAAGGTATTTCAGTTTTTTTCTAAAAAACTGTTTTTGCCTTGTCATTATGGGGTATTATGATGTCATTATGGGGTATTATGATGTCATTATGGGGTATTATGATGTCATTATTGGGTATAAAATATTTTTGCATCTCTTTAGAATGAGGCTGTAACGTAATAAAATGTGGAAAAAGTCAAGAGGTCTCAATACTTTCCGAATGCACTGTATGTTGAAGAGGGTGGGGCTCAAGCTGCATCCCTGTCTCACCCCACGGCCCCGAGGAAAGAAATCTGTGTGTTTATTGCCAATTTTAACTGCATACTTGTTGTTTGTGTACATTAATATTATAATTATGCTTTCCCCCCCAACACTGCTTTCCGTCAATTTGCATAGCAGACCTTAACAAATTGAGTCAAAAGCTTTTTTGAAATCAACAAAGCATGAGAAGACTTTGCTTTTGCTTTGTTTGTTTGTCAGTAAGGGTGTGCAGGGTGTATACGTGGTCTGTTTGCACAATATTTTAGTGAGAAGACAATTTGACATTTGCTCAGGACATTATTTTCACTGAGGAATGTTGGAGTCTGCTGTTGATGATACTGCAGAGGATTTATCAGAGATTGCTGTGAACGCATATTCCACTTTTGTGGATTGGGGTGGGATCAGGCCTTGGTTCCAAATATTAGGGAATATGCCAAAGCTGAGGATAATGTTGAAAAGCTTAAGAATAGCCCATTTGAATTTGTGGTCTGAATTTTTTATCATTGTGTTTAGTATAACACAGGGCTTTTTGGGTTGGAGGGTTTGTATTTTGTCCTATATTTCAATCAATGTAATTGGAGAATTGTCACGCCCTGGGTGTGATTTGGGTGGGCATTCTATGCTCCATTTTCTATGTTTTGTATTTCTATGTTTTGGCCAGGTATGGTTCTCAATCAGGGACAGCTGACTATCGTTGTCTCTGATTGGGAACCATACTTAGGCAGCTTTTTTTCCCACCTATGTTTTGTGGTTGTTGTTTTCTGTTTAGTGTTCTGCACCTGAAAGGACTGTTTCGGTTTGGTTTATTCACTTTGTTATTTTTGTTTAAGTGTTTTCAGTTCAATAAAAGTCATGAACACTCACCACGCTGCGCTTTGGTCCGATTCCTCCTCACCCGACGACGACGAACCCCGTTACAAGGATCCAGTGGTAGTCTTTAACCTCTAGCGTCGAGCAATCCTTAGTCTTTAATGGCCGATTGTACGTTATCATGCGTATGTTTTTGCTCTTGGTTCTTTGTCATATGGATAAAAACGTTGGAGAAATGGTTTATCCATACATCTACCTATACATACACCATACACCATACATCTTACATATCCATACACCATACATCTTACATATCCATACACCATACACCATACATCTTACATATCCATACACCATACACCATACATCTTACATATCCATACACCATACACCATACATCTTACATATCCATACATCTTACATCTTACATATCCATACACCATACATCTTACATATCCATACACCATACATCTTACATATCCATACACCATACACCATACATCTTACATATCCATACACCATACACCATACATCTTACATATCCATACATCTTACATATCCATACACCATACTCCATACACCATACACCATACATCTTACATATACATACACCATACATCTTACATATCCATACACCATACACCATACATCTTACATATCCATACACCATACATCTTACATATCCATACACCATACATCTTACATATCCATACACCATACATCTTACATATCCATATTTTGGATAGATACAGTTGAAGTCGGGGTCATTAAAACTCATTTTTCAACCACTCCACAAATGTCTTGTTAATAAACTATAGTTTTTGACAAGTCGGTTAGGACATCTACTTTGTGCATGACACGAGTAATTTTTCCAACAATTGTTTACAGTCATATTATAAATCACTCCAGTTGGTCAGAAGGATACATACACTAAGTTGACTGTGCCTTTAAACAACTTGGAAAATTCCAGAAAATTATGTCATGGCTTTAGAAGCTTCTGATAGGCTAATTGACATTATTTGAGTCAATTGGAGGTGTACCTGTGGATGTATTTAAAGGCCTCCCTTCTAACTCAGTACCTCTTTGCTTGACATCATGGGAAAATCTAAAGAAATCAGAAAAATAATTGTAGACCTCCACAAGTCTGGTTCATCCTTGGGAGCAATTTCCGAATGCCTGAATGTAATTCACCTGATGAGGAAACACTGACCGTGCACTTTGACATATTATAAGGTGAATAAACTATAGTCTGAGTCATATTATAAGGTGATTAAACTATAGTCTGAGTCATATTATAAGGTGAGTCCAGAGGCTGTTTGAGCTGTCTTGACAACTTCATTGCTGTCATTTGAGAGAGAGGTAAACGCAGAGAGAGAAAGGAAGGGGGATAGGAGCAGAGAGAGGGAGAGACAGAGAGAGAAAGAAAGGGGGAGATGGGCGCAGAGAGAAGGTGAGAGATAGCTGCAGAGAGAGAGAGAGAGAGTGGGATGGAGAGTGGCATGTCTATTTATAAGAGCACTTTGTAATATAACAGCCTAGTGTTCTCTGGCCCTGGTCCAGTCCCTCTCAGCTCAGGGCTGTTCTGGGGTCAGCTGGATGGACAGAGCACATAACAGACCCGCTGGATCCAAACAGTATGTGTTGGTCCAAATATGTTACGTGTGCCTGATTTAGCTTGCCTGTACTGTAGTGTTCTGGAACTAAATGGATAGCTTGCCTGTACTGTAGTGTTCTGGAACTAAATGGATAGCTTGCCTGTACTGTAGTGTTCTGGAACTAAATGGACAGCTTGCCTGTACTGTAGTGTTCTGGAACTAAATGGATAACTTGCCTGTACTGTAGTGTTCTGGAACTAGTAGTGCCAAAACAGTAAACATCACCCACCAAATTGCCTGCTGGGTAAACAAATATATTTATTTTAAGGAACATTTCTGTAAAAGTGCTAGATTTTGCCAGCTGGCTAGTTTTCTTCTGTAGTCCATGGGCAGATAGATAACATTTAAGGAAGCATCATAAACCTTTCACATTATAAAGACAGATAAATGTGTACTAAGAACTCAAGTCAGAGATTGATGTCAAAGTGAGACTTGGAGATAAGTCAGAATTCTGTTCTGAGGTTATCCACGTTAGATGTTAGTCACCAGATGTCCTCCACCATTGGACTTATTTTAGCCCCTTACTAGAAGGAAGGCTTCGGTGCCATTTCCACCCGGCGCTAATATTGCCACGTTGGTTTTAATTGGTCTTCCAGGAAAGAGAGAGCGAAAGGGAACTGTTGGCCTCGTGTCAGGAATGCTTTTGTGGGTTAACTAGTTATCTACTGACAACAGACAGCTAGTGACATCAGCCCAGGCAGCATGGAGCTGTCTCGAGGGAGAAGTTGGCTAAAGTTGTGCAAGCAATGACGTATCTACCTACAATTCTGTGTGCAGTGGTCATTGGATAGCTTGCCTGTACAATTGGTGAATGTGTGTCTCTCATACTCTGGTAAGTGTTGACCTAGGATCAGCTTACCCTCTCTGAATCCCAGACATTATTAGTGCAAGTCCAGACCTTCACCTGAGACGGGTCAACTTCAGGTGGGTTAGTCATTAAGGAGACGCTGTCATCCAAAGCGACAATCAGGCATGCATACATTTTCGTAAGGGTGGCCAGGGGCAATGGAATCCACGATCCTGGCATTACTAGCGCCATGCTCTACCAACTGAGCCAGACAGGACCCTGTTTCAAAACTGACAATTCAAAAATATCTGACCTTGTATCAGAGATGAAGAGGCGAAGCAAGAGGACTTACTCGGACCCCAAAATCTATCCGCGTGAGATGCAGTGCCGTCAAAGTATTCACACCCCTTGACTTTTTCCACATTTTGTTGTTACAGCCTGAATTTAAAATTGATTAAATCACCCCAAACATTGTCACTGGCTTAACAATGTGCTTAACAAGTCACATAAGTTGCATGGACTCATTGTGTGCAATAATAGTGTTTTAACATGAATGACTACCTCATCTCTGTACACCACACATGCAATTATCTGTAAGGTCTCTCATTCAAGCAGTGAATTTCAAACACAGATTCAACCACAAAGACCAGGGAGGTTTTCCAACGCCTCACAAAGAAGGGCACCTATTGGCAGATGGGTAAAACATATTTTTTTAAAGCAGACATTGAATATTCCTTTGAACATGGTAAAGTTAATAATTACACTTTAGATCACTTTATCAATACACCCAGTCACTACAATCATACAGGTGTCCTTCCTAACTCAGTTGCTGGAAAGGAAAGAAACCGCTCAGGGATTTCACCATGAGACCAATCGCGACTTTTTAACAGAGTTTAAGGGCTGTGATTGGAGAAAACTGAGGATGGATCAATATTGTAGGTACTCCACAATATTCCAAAACATGCATCCTGTTTTCAACAAGGCACTAAAGTAATACTGCAAAATGTGGCAAAGAAATTCACTTTTTGTCCTGAATATAAAGCCTTATGTTTAGGGAAAATCCAATACATCACATTAGTGAGTAATACTCTCCATATTTTCAAGCATAGTGGTGGCTGCATCATGTTATGGGTATGCTTGTAAGGACTGGGGAGTTTTTCAGGATAAAAAAAAGAAACTGAATGGAGCAAAAATCCTAGAGGAAAACCGGGCTCAGTCTGCTTTCCACAATGTGAGATGAATTTACATTTCAGCAGGACAATAACCTAAAAAACAAGGCTGAATCTAAACTGTACTTGCTTAACAAAAAGACATTGAATGTTCCTGAGTGGCGGTTTAGACTTAAATCTACTTAAAAATCTATTGCAAGACCATAAAATAGTTGTCTAGCAATGATCAACAACCAATTTGACAGAGCTTGAAGAATTTAGAAAATAATAAAATGTGCCAATGTTGCTTTATCCAGGTGTGAAATGAAAAGGTCTAAGAGACTTATCCAGAAAGACTCACAGCTGTAATCGCAGCCAAAGGTGCTTCTACAAAGTATTGAATGAGGGATGTGAATACGTATGTCAATTAGATAGAATTCTGAATGATCTTCTGCACATCTACCATTCCAGTGTTTAATTGCCATATTGTAATTACTTCGCCACCATGGCCTATTTATTTCCTTAACTTACCTCATTTGCACTCACTGTATATAGACTTTTTGTTTTCTTTTGTTCTACTGTATCCTTGACTGTATGTTTTGTTTATTCCATGTGTAACTCTGTGTCGTTGTATGTGTCGAATGCTACGCTTTATCTTGGCCAGGTCGCAGTTGCAAATGAGAACTTGTTCTCAACTAGCCTGCCTGGTTAAATAAAGGTGTTCTCAACTAGCCTACCTGGTTAAATAAAGGTGTTCTCAACTAGCCTACCTGGTTAAATAAAAGTGTTCTCAACTAGCCTACCTGGTTAAATAAAGGTGAAATAAAAATAAATAAAAAATAATAGTGAATAAAGAGTGAGGAAGTTAGAGAGGGTCAAAAGGTAACACTTAATTCATTATTGGTCATCTTTTTCAAGGGTGTCAAGTTCAGAACCTCACTGTAAATGACAGCCAATTCAGGACACATTTCATTTCCAACCCTGGATATGAAACGGGTCAGACCGAAACTCTCCGGCTGCCTGGCTGAACTACTGCATAAGAACTTGGGCCAGACTGAAACAGGAGGCAGTTGTAAATATATGGCTCTGCCTAGCAGGCTGGCACCCGTAAACCATTCTAGTGTAGACTGATGAGTTGTTACTATAACAACAGAGGAACAGCCAGTGTTCCGGAACTGTTAGGCCAAGTGGGAATAGGTGTTGTAACCACAGTCATAAGCCCAGGCATACCAACAGTGATACATTAACCCAATCCTAGTGAGGTGTTGGGCTGGGTAGAGTGCTGGTATCTGCTGGTATTGATCAGGGCCCTAGGGGGTAGACAGAGTCAATGTGCATCCCAAATGGCACCATGTTCCCTTGGCCCATAAGGCTAAAAGTAGTGCACCACATAGGGAACAGGGTGCTGGAGCTTCATGTAGCTGTTGGTTCAGTAGCTGTGTGTAAAGAAACCTCTATGTAGCTGTTGGTTCAGCCTGTCCATGTAGCTGTTGGTTCAGTAGCTGTGTGTAAAGGCGTGTCCATGTAGCTGTGCAATAAAACCAGTCAACGGGGACATTGTGAAACTGGACCCTACAATAGGGGACTGCAGTCAGCACTTTACACACAGGAGACAGGAGAGGGAGGAGAGAGACAGGAGAGAGAGACAGAGAGAGACAGGAGAGGGAGGAGAGAGAGAGACAGAGAGAGAGACAAGAGAGGGAGGAGAGAGACAGGAGAGGGAGGAGAGAGAGAGAGACAGGAGAGAGAGAGACAGGAGAGGGAGGAGAGAGAGACAGGAGAGAGAGAGACAGGAGAGGGAGGAGAGAGAGAGAGAGAGAGAGAGACATGAGAGGGAGGAGAGAGAGACAGGAGAGGGAGGAGAGAGAGAGAGACAGAAGAGGGAGGAGAGAAGGGAGACAGGAGAGGATGCATGAAGATGTGTTTGTCCATAGCGCTTTTTCAACAGTTGTCTTTCAAACAAATGGTTTCAAATCCTTTCTAAAACGAAGAAAGAAAAAGACAGTCCAATTGTTTGCTGGTCATGTTTATTAAATGAGATATTTCAAAGAACAGGGGAACCGATTATTACAAAATGGAGAGGCAGCTTTAAGGCAAAAACTAAATGTCCTCGTGTTGAACATGCTGCACCTTCAGAACGTAATCGTATCATGCTTGGAAACTTAAATATGTAATAAAAACAATTACATGTAATGACCCTTAACTTCGTTTTAATGTACCTCCTGTTTCTTCCATGCACAAGATTTTAACAATTTACATTTAGATTTTTTTTTAAAGTAAGACTTAGGTGCTTCTCATGAAGCATTCCCCCCCCCCCCCAAAAAAAACAACCAGAATGCACCTATAAATAAAAAATGACAAATGATTGAAAATGGAAAGCTTCTAGAACTTAGACAGATTAATTAATGATCAACTTGCAACCTACCATAACTAATGACTCACCGTAGTGACACAATGAAAAATGGGGATGTCCTTCCACCTCACTCCCCCCCCCCCGTCCCTCTCGTCCTTCCATCTCACTCCCCCCCCCCCCCGTCCCTCCACCTCACTCCCCCCGTCCCTCTCGTCCTTCCATCTCACTCCCCCCCCGTCCCTCCATCTCACTCCCCCCCGTCCCTCTCGTCCTTCCATCTCACTCCCCCCGTCCCTCTCGTCCTTCCATCTCACTCCCCCCCGTCCCTCTCGTCCTTCCATCTCACTCCCCCCGTCCCTCTCGTCCTTCCATCTCACTCCCCCCCGTCCCTCTCGTCCTTCCATCTCACTCCCCCCCGTCCCTCCACCTCACTCCCCCCGTCCCTCTCGTCCTTCCATCTCACCCCCCCCCGTCCCTCTCGTCCTTCCATCTCACTCCCCCCGTCCCTCTCGTCCTTCCATCTCACTCCCCCCCCGTCCCTCCATCTCACTCCCCCCCGTCCCTCTCGTCCTTCCATCTCACTCCCCCCCGTCCCTCTCGTCCTTCCATCTCACTCCCCCCGTCCCTCTCGCCCTTCCATCTCACCCCCCCCCCGTCCCTCTCGTCCAACGCCTCGGTGTCCAGAACAGTTACATTGAAATAACACGTTGTCCCGTTCAAATAAATATCTGCTAGAAATAAATAATGGAAACACGACTGTCAAAACAGAAGAGAAGGTCACTATGTCAATGCAATGTGTATGAGGATGGTGGTGAGAGAGTGGTGTGGTGTGTGTGTATGAAGATGGTAGTGAGAGAGTGTGTGTGTGTGTGTATGAGGATGGTAGTGTGTGTGGTGTGTGTGTGTGTGTGTGTGTGTGTGTGTAAAGCACTAGTGCGGCTTCGAATGTCTCTCGCTGCTGTTACCTTGAGGTAGATAACACATTCACAAAAGGTCCAGGAGTAATGGTTCGCTGCTGGCATTATGTGTCAAAATAACTACAGTATGAAATGAGGGGGTTTCAGGAAGCCTCTTTTAGGAAATTATACAGAAATAAATTAAACACTTGGTAAAAATAATTAAACTACATTTTCAAATAAAACCTCTTTTTTTTTTTTAAAGAAAAGCCTGCCCCCCCCTCCCTCCCTAGTGAAAAGACCTACAGCGATTGTGATGTCAGTATGACTACATCTCCCACAATACACCTCTCTCCTTTAGTTCACAATGCCCTCCCATCTTCTCACATTGGCTCTGTTAAGATATGTATCCTTCCTCCCATGGAGATGTAGAGATCATTACTTGGAAATAACCTGTTTTTGCATGGACATTTCCATTGAGGGCTTCCACCATTTTAAAGTATTGAACTGGGTGGGGGGTGATTCCTATGGGTTGGGAGCGATCAGCAGAGCATTTGTCTTCTTCAAATTGGTTTGCCTAGTTTGTAAATGGCTTTAAGCTATATGACCGCCATCTAGTGGCCACAATAAATGAATAACACGATTTGGTTTCAAGACTCGAAGACTGCAGGTGGCGGTAAAGTCACCAACATTAGCGTTACACTCTTCAAACATCAAAAGAAGAAAATATACTACTTTAAAATGGAGATAGCCTCAATGGCACTGGCCATGCTGTCACAGACACCAGAATGGCACAGATACAAAGCTGTGATTTCTATACACCTCTTCCTGTGTTGACCACATGACTGATCTGCGAGGGTCTGATTGGTTTAAGTGATAGGGTGCAAACCTTCCTTTCACTTATTCAGCCACAGGTCTTAGATCAGTGATGAGCGCAGGGGGAAAGGCTGCAGGATCAACAGGGCTGTTCTGCTTAGCATAGCACCACTTCTCATATCCCTCCCCCTATCCAATTCTCCACCTTCCTTCCTTCTCTCTCTCTTCCCCATTCCTTCTCTCCTCTCCTTCTAGTCTACAGTAGTCAGTGTGCAGTGTAAATGCTGCCAGGTTGTGGATGCTGAGGGATAATTGGGCAGATCAACTCAGGTATAGGGTCAGTGACCCCGGAAGTAATAACTCTGATGTTTTCATATGCTAGCAACTTTCAACCCAGTCTATTTTACCTTTAACTCCTACAACAACAACTAAAAAAAAATATATATACAAATAAAAGTTTATATTTAAAAAAAAAAAAAAGGAGCCATACGATAAGGTATGAAATGATTCAAGTAAAATAACATTACTATGATAATGAAATAAAATACAACAGAACAGAACCAGCCTAGAGATCTTGCACTGTGAGGAACATGGTATTGTATCATTTATGTTTTTTTTTTTTTAATTCAGATGCTTGAAGAAGCTGCTGTAGGTTGTGTGGGCGATCTGAGGCGAGCATTTGACCGTGGAGGGAGCGAGGGAGGCCTGGATGGATTTGAGCGGCACGTCGGTCGTAGCAGCGAATCCCGGCAGCGCCAGAGAGTCCAGCTGCATGTTAAACATGATTTCTCCGCTCCGCGCCAGGAAGCCCCCCTCGTCCCGTTCCCTCTCCCCTCCCACATCCGAGGGCTCAGGTTCTGGGGTGTCGGCGGCGCTAGCAGCACTCTCCCCGCTGCCCTCGTCCTTCCTGCTGAACAGTCTGTCCAGGTAGCTGGTGTAGCAGCTGTCCTTCTGGAGCTGCTCCTCTTTCCCAACGTCCCAGCGCCCCGCCCCGTCCATCAGACACCCACCTCTCCGCTCCTCCACCCTCTCCCCTCCTCCGAAGCTCTCCCAGGGGTGTGCGGGACGCGCCCCAGACCCAGCGGTCCCCACGGTGATGCTGACCTGAGCAAAGTTCACCAGGCACTTCTCCTCCTTCTCCTGGCTGATGGTTTTGGACATGGAGCCTGACCGCGGAGCCTCCAGCTGGGACACAGACGAGTTGAGCTCGTTCAGGAGGCCCACCTCGCTCAGGAGGCCCACTCCCACCTCGCTCAGGAGGCCCACGTCCCCCAGAAGTCCCACGTCGCTGGGCTCAGTTCGCAGGCTCAGTTTGATGGTGCCGGCGATGAAGGAGTCAAAGTCGAAGCCTTGATTCTGTTGAGTAGTCTGGGTCTGGTTCTTCTCTTGCTGGGAGTCCTTCTCCACCGGGCCCTTCTCTACCTGTAGAACCATCTGAGCCTTCACCAGGCCGTTCTTCTCACACTTGCTCTTCTGGGCCTTGTGCTCCTTGTCTCTGCCTGCAGCCTGAGCCTGTTTCTCTTTACTCTGCTGCTCCTTCCAGTTGGACAGATCTATAATGAGCTTGGGCTCGTAGTAGTGGTTGACTTCGCTGTCCCTCCAGATCAGGTTATCCAGGTAGGACGGAGACACCACCTTGTAGTTACAGGTGTGGGAACACTCCAGGTCACAGTACTTGTTCTCGTGGTGAAGGTCGAAGTGTTCGTCATCGGGGTCGGGCCACGAGCGTTCGGGAGTGAAGAGGGAGGAGTAGCCGTAGGAAGGATCGTCCAGGAACTCCCGGTCTCCGTCTGCATACTTACGAGGGTCCACCTGGAGGGGTAGGAGGGACAGGGGTTAGGGTGGTGACTTGAGGAAGGAGTGTGTGTGTGTGTGTGTGTGTGTGTCTCTCTCTCCGTACCTGAACCTCCTCCTCGTCAGTTTGGTCAGACAGAGCCCGAGGGTCCACCTGTACCTCGTCAGTGTCCAGAGTGCTGTGGGTGTGGAGGTGCCAGTCCCCTTCTGAAAGCTGGCTGTCACGGTACCGGCTGGCGGGAGGGAGATGAAGGGTTAAGACAACCCAAAACACAAACCCCCTGAGTTTGACCTCCACAGTAAAATAAACCCTCTTCTATAACTAACTAGCTATGGAACCCAGTGTGTGTATGCAGACCACAGTACGTCTCCATGTACCTGTCCCAGGTGTGGCTGTGACCCTGGTCCATCAGTAAGATATCATCCACCTCATCCTCTATGTGGAAGGGGTGCAGCGAGACGGGTTCGTCCAGGGGGAAGGAGTAGTCAGACATGTAAGGGTGGGCTAGGGCTTCTTCTGCTGTCAGACGGTCCATGGGGTTAAAGGTCAGGATCTTCTGCAGGAAATCCAGGGCTGGAAGGGAAGAGGAGCATTTACCATGGTGCAGTGTGACATGTACGGGACAATATGTACAGGACAATATGTACAGGACAATATGTACAGGACAATATGTACGGGACAATATGTACGGGACAATATGTACGGGACAATATGTACGGGACAATATGTACGGGACAATATGGTATAGAATAGGATTGTGTTAGTTTGTGTGTGTTCACCTGGTGGTATGTTGTGTGTGTTCACCTGGTGGTATGTTGTGTGTCTAGACTCACCCTGTGGGCTGACGTCGGGCAGTAGCTTGGTCAGTAGCTTGGCCAGTAGCTTGGCCAGTGGGTTGTGTGGCTGGGACATGTCACTGTGTATGTGTCTACACGAGTGCGAGTCTAGACTCACCCTGTGGGCTGACGTCGGGCAGTAGCTTGGCCAGTGGGTTGTGTGGCTGGGACATGTCACTGTGTATGTGTCTACACGAGTGCGAGTCTAGACTCACCCTGTGGGCTGACGTCGGCCAGTAGCTTGGCCAGTGGGTTGTGTGGCTGGGACATGTCACTGTGTATGTGTCTACACGAGTGCGAGTCTAGACTCACCCTGTGGGCTGACGTCGGGCAGTAGCTTGGCCAGTGGGTTGTGCGGCTGGGACATGTCACCGTGTATGAAGACGGGGATAACACTGTGTAACTCCTGCCTGTCCTCTTCTCTCAGCACAGGGATGGACTCCAGGATCAGCTGCATCTGCTCCAGTTCATGGGCTCCTGCAGAACACCAATTCAAAACAGGGTTAAAAACACAGGAGGACACAGGGTTCGTTTCCACCCAACTGTCAGACCACCAACTCAGTGGCCTTGTGGTTAGTGTCCTTCCTGAGATTGAAAGGTTGAGGGGGGGTTCGATCCTCGGTCGAGTGAGTGATACCAAAGACTCTAAAAACAGGACCTGATGCTTCTCTGTCTGGTCACTAAGCATAAGATTCAGTCAGTTTAGCTAGCCAACTCTCCAGGTTACCTCGGGTTTAGCTAGCCAACTCTCCAGGTTTCCTCGGGTTTAGCTAGCCAACTCCCCAGGTTACCTCGGTTTAGCTAGCCAACTCTCCAGGTTACCTCGGTTTAGCTAGCCAACTCCCCAGGTTACCTCGGTTTAGCTAGCCAACTCCCCAGGTTACCTCAGTTTAGCTAGCCAACTCTCCAGGTTACCTCAGTTAGCAAGCTAACTTTCAAGGTTACCTCAGTTTAGCTAGCCAACTCTCCAGGTTACCGCAGTTTAGCTAGCCAACTCCCCAGGTTACCTCAGTTTAGCTAGATAACTTTCAAGGTTACCTCAGTTTAGCTAGCTAACTTTCAAGGTTACCTCAGTTAGCAAGCTAACTCTCCAGGTTACCTCAGTTAGCAAGCTAACTTTCAAGGTTACACCCCCCCCCCCAGAGTTAACACTGATATAGACAAGCAGCTCCATATCCAAACCCCCCCCGTGGCACCACT
The DNA here is from genome assembly GCF_045791955.1 of Oncorhynchus clarkii lewisi. Taxonomy (NCBI): domain Eukaryota; kingdom Metazoa; phylum Chordata; class Actinopteri; order Salmoniformes; family Salmonidae; genus Oncorhynchus; species Oncorhynchus clarkii. The sequence goes on from NC_092152.1 coordinate 86,320,590, forward strand.
TAAACTGTCTGCCCCATATCAGTCACACCATGTCAGTCAGAGAGAGTGTGAGCTCTGCCAGAACCCACGTGCCATGAAGCCTGTGGCCTACATTTCCGCCCCGCGGTTCAGTGGCACAGTGAACCTGCCTCACCGGTAACCCGTGTGAGTCTGTGCTTGACTGACCTGCGAAGAGCGTTTTCCCAGTGAGCATCTCGGTGAAGATGCATCCGGCAGCCCACATGTCAATGGCCTTGGTGTAGTTGTTAGGAGAGAGCAGCAGGCGAGGAGACCGGTACCATTTAGTCACCAAGCCCTCAGAAAGATGACCCTGGAGGAGGAGGCAGAGAGGAAGAGGGGAGGGTGAGTTAACAAGTCTTTAGTGAGAAGTGCACACTAAGAGTTGAACGGGAGCAAGAGCCTGATAAACCTGAATTCATAGGACCCCTCCCCTCTCTCTCCAGAATGACTCAACCCCTCTCCAGAATGATTCAACCTCTCTCTCCCTGTTCAGAATGACTCAACCTTTCTCCCTCTGTGTGTGTTCAGAATGAATAAACAGAATGTGACTGAAACTGGTTTATCAGCTCTTATGAGATACACCTAAAACACAGACCCATAGGTTACTAGTTTATTTCAATGAATGAAACAGTTGTCATCCTACTGTACTGCAGTGTGTGTGTGTGTGTGTGTGTCTCTCTCTCTCTCTCTCTCTCTCCAGGTCTGTATCGACTTCAAAAGCACCATTGATCCTGTTAACTACATTCAGCTAACGACCTCTTAATGGTTGAGAAGCAGAGACTCATCAAAGCTGTAACAACAGAACAATCTGCTTCTGGAAGCTTCCCCTACAGCTCCCTGTTCCCTACATGGACCCTGGTCAACAGTAGTGCACTGTAAAGCCCTACAGCTCCCTATTCCCTACATGGACCCTGGTCAACAGTAGTGCACTGTAAAGCCCTACGGCTCCCTGTTCCCTACATGGACCCTGGTCAACAGTAGTGCACTGTAAAGCCCTACGGCTCCCTGTTCCCTACATGGACCCTGGTCAACAGTAGTGCACTGTAAAGCCCTACGGCTCCCTGTTCCCTACATGGACCCTGGTCAACAGTAGTGCACTGTAAAGCCCTACAGCTCCCTGTTCCCTACATGGACCCTGGTCAACAGTAGTGCACTGTAAAGCCCTACGGCTCCCTGTTCCCTACATGGACCCTGGTCAACAGTAGTGCACTGTAAAGCCCTACGGCTCCCTGTTCCCTACATGGACCCTGGTCAACAGTAGTGCACTGTAAAGCCCTACAGCTCCCTGTTCCCTACATGGACCCTGGTCAACAGTAGTGCACTGTAAAGCCCTACAGCTCCCTGTTCCCTACATGGACCCTGGTCAACAGTAGTGCACTGTAAAGCCCTACGGCTCCCTGTTCCCTACATGGACCCTGGTCAACAGTAGTGCACTGTAAAGCCCTACAGCTCCCTGTTCCCTACATGGACCCTGGTCAACAGTAGTGCACTGTAAAGCCCTACAGCTCCCTGTTCCCTACATGGACCCTGGTCAACAGTAGTGCACTGTAAAGCCCTACAGCTCCCTGTTCCCTACATGGACCCTGGTCAACAGTAGTGCACTGTAAAGCCCTACAGCTCCCTATAATGGACCCTGGTCAACAGTAGTGCACTGTAAAGCCCTACAGCTCCCTGTTCCCTACATGGACCCTGGTCAACAGTAGTGCACTGTAAAGCCCTACGGCTCCCTGTTCCCTACATGGACCCTGGTCAACAGTAGTGCACTGTAAAGCCCTACCGCTCCCTGTTCCCTACATGGACCCTGGTCAACAGTAGTGCACTGTAAAGCCCTACGGCTCCCTGTTCCCTACATGGACCCTGGTCAACAGTAGTGCACTGTAAAGCCCTACCGCTCCCTGTTCCCTACATGGACCCTGGTCAACAGTAGTGCACTGTAAAGCCCTACGGCTCCCTGTTCCCTACATGGACCCTGGTCAACAGTAGTGCACTGTAAAGCCCTACGGCTCCCTGTTCCCTACATGGACCCTGGTCATCAGTAGTGCACTGTAAAGCCCTACGGCTCCCTGTTCCCTACATGGACCCTGGTCAACAGTAGTGCACTGTAAAGCCCTACGGCTCCCTGTTCCCTACATGGACCCTGGTCAACAGTAGTGCACTGTAAAGCCCTACAGCTCCCTGTTCCCTACATGGACCCTGGTCATCAGTAGTGCACTGTAAAGCCCTACAGCTCCCTGTTCCCTACATGGACCCTGGTCAACAGTAGTGCACTGTAAAGCCCTACAGCTCCCTGTTCCCTACATGGACCCTGGTCAACAGTAGTGCACTGTAAAGCCCTACGGCTCCCTGTTCCCTACATGGACCCTGGTCAACAGTAGTGCACTGTAAAGCCCTACAGCTCCCTGTTCCCTACATGGACCCTGGTCAACAGTAGTGCACTGTAAAGCCCTACGGCTCCCTGTTCCCTACATGGACCCTGGTCAACAGTAGTGCACTGTAAAGCCCTACAGCTCCCTATTCCCTACATGGACCCTGGTCAACAGTAGTGCACTGTAAAGCCCTACCGCTCCCTGTTCCCTACATGGACCCTGGTCATCAGTAGTGCACTGTAAAGCCCTACGGCTCCCTGTTCCCTACATGGACCCTGGTCAACAGTAGTGCACTGTAAAGCCCTACGGCTCCCTGTTCCCTACATGGACCCTGGTCAACAGTAGTGCACTGTAAAGCCCTACAGCTCCCTGTTCCCTACATGGACCCTGGTCATCAGTAGTGCACTGTAAAGCCCTACAGCTCCCTGTTCCCTACATGGACCCTGGTCAACAGTAGTGCACTGTAAAGCCCTACAGCTCCCTGTTCCCTACATGGACCCTGGTCAACAGTAGTGCACTGTAAAGCCCTACGGCTCCCTGTTCCCTACATGGACCCTGGTCAACAGTAGTGCACTGTAAAGCCCTACAGCTCCCTATTCCCTACATGGACCCTGGTCAACAGTAGTGCACTGTAAAGCCCTACGGCTCCCTGTTCCCGACATGGACCCTGGTCAACAGTAGTGCACTGTAAAGCCCTACGGCTCCCTATTCCCTACATGGACCCTGGTCAACAGTAGTGCACTGTAAAGCCCTACGGCTCCCTGTTCCCGACATGGACCCTGGTCAACAGTAGTGCACTGTAAAGCCCTACGGCTCCCTGTTCCCTACATGGACCCTGGTCAACAGTAGTGCACTGTAAAGGGAATAGGCTGCCATTTGGGAGACAGCCGCCGTCTGTTTGTTTGTGTTACCCAGCGGCCAGTCACCCACCCTGGTAGATCAAAGCTACTAGAGCTCTGCTCGGCCCTGTCACATTAGACCTGCCTGCAGTATCCTCAGTGACGACAGGAGATACACGTACGTTTGTCCCAGAGCTCAATCCCACCCACCCACTCCTCCACCTACAGCCTGGCCCCTGGTCCCTACAGCCTGGCCCCTGGCCCTTACAGTCTCGCCCCTGGCCCCTACAGCCGGGCCCCTACAGCCTGGCCCCTGGTCCCTACAGCCTGGCCCCTGGCCCCTACAGTCTCGCCCCTGGCCCCTACAGCCTCGACCCTGGCCCCTACAGCCTCGACCCTGGCCTCTACAGCCTCGCCCCTACAGCCTCGCCCCTTTGCCGCACAAAAATGGAGAGAAAACACAGAAAGGGAAAAAAAGGGAGAGAAAGAGCGAGGAGACATACACAGGCCCAGTCAGCAGCCACAGAAAGCAGGATAATCCCCCTGCCTCACACACACACACACACCGATCTGTACTTCCGGGACAGTAGAGTCAGCAACAATACGCTGCCTGCCAGTCTGCCCTCAGGCCCTGCAGCACAAAAGGCACCCACCAAACCAGTGGCCCCCGTCTTGTTCTTCCATCCTCAAAAGCCCCCACAAGGACAGTAAAACAAGATCACACCCACAAGGTCAAAGGCTATTTTAAGCTGAAGGGTTAGCCGTTAGGGAAAAATAGTATTTTGAATGGAAATCAATTCTAGATCCCCACAAGGTCCCATGCTGTGTGTGTGTGTGTGTGTGTGTGTGTGTGTGTGTGCGTGCTACAGTGGTAAAACAACACCCTCTGACCTGGGGAGAAATCATTAGTCGAAAAACATTTCACAACTGAAACCATTTAATCCAAATGGAAAACATTTTGCAACGATAACAAGTTTCTATTGGACAAATTCAGGTAGGCCCCGCCCCTCCCCGTTGTGTTCCATTGGCTTCTGTTTGGTTCCCTGCTACGTCAGAGTGGTGAGCTGGCTGTTTCGGTCTCTGTCGCTAGAAAGGCTCACACACACCCTGTGTGTCAGTCAGAATATCATTATACAATTTTGAGAAGCACACAGGTTGTGCTGACCTACTAAATGTAATGAACACCAGTCTGTAACCATGGCCTCCTTTATTATGGACATACCCATAAATCAATGAATTAGCTCAGGTAGGATAGTCCCATACTAAGCAGTCTAATGTCTTCAGCTCATAACAAGGCTCAGCTAGCGGGCCAACAAGGCTCAGCTAGCGGGCCAACAAGGCTCAGCTAGCGGGCCAAGGGACAACAAGGCTCAGCTAGCGGACCAAGGGACAACAAGGCTCAGCTAGCGGACCAAGGGACAACAAGGCTCAGCTAGCGGACCAAGGGACAACAAGGCTCAGCTAGCGGACCAAGGGATAACAAGGCTCAGCTAGCGGGCCAAGGGACAACAAGGCTCAGCTAGCGGACCAAGGGACAACAAGGCTCAGCTAGCGGGCCAAGAGACATGTGCACCAACTGGAAATGATCTAGGTTGAATGACAGAATGATCTAGATGTAGAGACGGGAGAAATGATCTAGGTTGAATGACAGAATGATCTAGATGTAGAGACAGGAGAAATTATCTACTTAACAAACCCTGGTGGATATTCTAAGCAACACCAGGGCCCGGTTGGCTGGGTGGGTATATTTAGAAATGGGTAGATGTCTCTCTTGCATCAGCAGCTTTTAAGCAACTGAAGGAGCAGTCAGAAAACCAACCAGCCAGCCAGAACAGTCTGCCAGCCAACCAGCCAGCAGAATGTCATGAAATCAGTCAATACACTATCACAAATGAGGAAACTCCAAGCAGTTCCCAGCAGTCAAGACGACTGTAGTCAGAGATTTGGCAACAACCAGCATGGTAGACTGCCTGTAATGTTGCATAAGAAGTCTAGAATGAAAGAGGTTCTGAGAATCCACAGCAGATTACAACAAGTGAACATTCTAACTAATTGTCTAACTAATTTCAGGAGAATTCATACACGTCACACACACACCCGGAGTGACGCATTAAGTCATTTCTCCAGACCAGACCAAAGCCACAGGTTTGCAACAGTCAGAGAGGCTGTGTTATCTAGCCCAGTGTGTGACAGAGAGAAAACCCTGTTTCCACTCACTGAGCGCTGTGCTGTTCTCACTGCCAGACTAGTGGGTCTTCCATTCATGACAGGAAGAACAGCCATGCATGCTATGGTTCTCTATGTAAAGCCTTTTTTCTGTGTAGAATAGTTTACATTTTTACTTTAGCTTATATGTTTCTGTCTCAGATGGATGGCTAACACCTCAGTGGAAGGAAGGGGGGGAGTGGGGAGAGGAAGGAGAGGAAGGGAAGAGAGGGAGGATGAAGAGGGAGTGTAGAGGAAGGGAGGAGGAAAATAAGAGGAAGGCAGCAGTTGTAGAGTACTATAGGGTTGTCTCAGAGAACCTGGTGACAGAGGATTAGTGGCTACATTTCCTCAGAGAACCACACGAAGCTAGCTATACACACACACACTGACTTATATATATATATATATATATATATATATATATATATATATATATATATATATATATATATATATATATATATATATATATATGTGTATGTGTATGTGTATGTATATATATGTATGTATATATATATATGTATATATATATATATATGTGTATGTATATATATATATATGTGTATGTATATATATATATATGTGTATGTATATATGTGTATGTATATATATATATATATATATATATATATATATATATATATATATATATATATATATATATATATATATATATATATATATATATATATATACATACACATATATATATATATACACATATATATATACACATATATATACATACATACATATATATATACACATATATATATATATACATATATATATATACATACATATATATACATACACACACACACACACACACACACACACACACACAGCTTTAATCCCCAGGAGATGTGTGTTAGGCATGTATTTATATACACACAGCTTTAACCCCCAGGAGATGTGTGTTAGGCATGTCTTTATATACACAGCTTTAATCCCCAGGAGATGTGTGTTAGGCATGTATTTATATACACACAGCTTTAACCCCCAGGAGATGTGTGTTAGGCATGTCTTTATATACACACAGCTTTAACCCCCAGGAGATGTGTGTTAGGCATGTCTTTATATACACAGCTTTAACCCCCAGGAGATGTGTGTTAGGCATGGATTTATATACACAGCTTTAACCCCCAGGAGATGTGTGTTAGGCATGTCTTTATACACACAGCTTTAACCCCCAGGATATGTGTGTTAGGCATGTCTTTATACACACAGCTTTAACCCCCAGGATATGTGTGTTAGGCATGGATTTATACACACAGCTTTAACCCCCAGGAGATGTGTGTTAGGCATGTCTTTATACACACAGCTTTAATCCCCAGGAGATGTGTGTTAGGCATGTATTTATATACACAGCTTTAATCCACAGGAGATGTGTGTTAGGCATGTCTTTATACACACAGCTTTAATCCTGAGGAGATGTGTGTTAGGCATGTCTTTATACACACAGCTTTAACCCTCAGGAGATGTGTGTTAGGCATGTCTTTATACACACAGCTTTAATCCCCAGGAGATGTGTGTTAGGCATGTATTTATATACACAGCTTTAATCCAGAGGAGATGTGTTTGGCATGTAGAATGGTTTCTTTTAGAGCTGTTGCTCTGCTTACACACGACTCAAGTCATTTTTTAAAAGCCTTGTGAACCTTGGAGTGGAAGCGGCGAGCCAAGAGGACCGCTGTGTGTGTGTGTGTGTGTTGCTATAGCTGGGTAATTGGGTCAACGTGAGTATGTGTGTCATGGGAGGAGGACTGTGGTGGAGTGATCCGAGCTACAGCAGGAAGCATGTGTGGTGGTGGAATGACATTCTCTCCCCTCTATCTTTCCCTTCCTCCCCCCCTGTCTCAGCCCCCCCATCTTTCCCTTCCTCCCCCCTGTCTCAGCACCCCCATCTTTCCCTTCCTCCCCCCCGTCTCAGCCCCCCTCCCCCGTCTCAGCCCCCCTCCCCCGTCTCAGCCCCCCTCCCCCGTCTCAGCCCCCCTCCTCCGTCTCAGCCCCCCTCCTCTCTCTTTATAACATTCCAGGAAATGTACACCTGCACATCAAGAGCAGCGACCATCTGCAAACCTAACAGTCTGCTGCTTCTTCATAATGACACACAGGCCTGGAGGGTTTTAGATGAAAACGACTTGTTTGGAAAATGACTAACTTACTTGGTTAAAAAAAAAAAACACCCCTTAAACCACTTGTTGCTCACATGTAAAAGACCGTCATGTTATTCATTTTGTCTAACTTCCTAGAACAAAACTGGGTTCAATAAAACGTTTTATATTCCTATAAACAAACCCTCGGTATGTATGTCAAAAGCCATTTTGCATTAAGAAATCTTCAGGGTTGGATTACAACGTGTAAAATAGGAGGTCAAGTTGCCTCACTGAGCAGATGTCATATCACTCAGCTAATGCTAGTCTACACAGCCATGCCCCTTGACCTGCTTCACTGAAGGGCACACTTAAGCTAAGCTAACTGCTAAGCTAGCTAACTCTGGTCCCGGCCGAGTCCCTGCCATGCTCACTGTGCCAAGGGATGCTATTGCTAATGCTAAGCTAACTGCTAAGCTAGCTAACTCTGGTCCCGGCCGAGTCCCTGCCACGCTCACTGTGCCAAGCCGAAAAAGGGATGCTAATGCTAAGCTAACGGACGCAAATGCAATGCTTTTGCCATCCCATGCGTCTAGTCAGCCCAAGGGCACGCTAAGCTAAATGCTAAACTAACACTGGTTGTAACAGCTCAGCCACGTTCCCTGCTTAACCTCAAGGCATGATTATGCTACGCTAGCAGCTTGAGAGCAGCTCTAGCCTTGGAGAAAGGCTCCCACGATAGGCAGGACAAAGGAATGATTGACTGACTGGCTGGGAGGGAGGGAGGGAGGGAGGGAGGAAAATGCACAGGATGCTTGATTCCTGCCTGCACGTGAATTCCAGACATTCTTGGTGGTGGGCCACTGGGTGTTTGACTGCTGCGGGTCCCACAGAAGCAGGCTGAGGAGGCTCTGAGAAACTCTGCACACAACAGACTCTCACACACACCACTCAACATACAGAACCCCTCAACATACAGAACCCCTCAACATACAGAACCACTCAATCCTCTAGCAGAGTTCAGAATATTTCTAAGGGTGGGGGGATGGGACAAATCTGGAGAACTTCAATAGAGCCTAAAGGAAGTCTGAGAAACAGACAATGTAATCTCCATAAGAACCCAATCACCTAAACCCAATCAGGGCCCATCTCTGGTCATATTAAGCCTATCAGGGCCCATCTCTTGTCATATTAAGCCAATCAGGGCCCATCTCTTGTCATATTAAGCCAATCAGGGCCCATCTCTGGTCATGTACAACACAGGACATGGAGTAGGTCTTGCTGAAGATATATACAAATATAAACTGGATGCTGATTGGCTAACAGCAGTGTTATATCAGACCGTATACCACAGGTATGACAAAACGTACATTTTTACTGCCCTAATTGCATTAGTAACCAGGTTCTAACAGCAATAAGGCACCTCGGGGGTTTGTGGTGTATGACCAATATACCACGGCTGAGGGCTGTATCCAGGCATTACGTCGTGCCATACACCACACCCTCTCGGGCCATATTGCTCAAATATAGCATCTATATAGACACACTAGAATATCTATACATTGAGACGTGTGCCAGTTCTTACCAGTGTCCCAACAGAGACCAAGGTTAGTTGCTGCAAATGGGCTGGTTCTTTATTTAGACAGAGTGAGCTGTACAAATAGCATGCAGAGAGGCAGGGCCAGCCAGCTACCCCAACAGCAGGGCAGCTTGGTCAGGCAGGGGCACGGGAGTCAAGCCCCCCCCCCCCCCAGGCTGTGTGTGTGTCCAGGCTCTCTGGATGGTACATGTAATGCGGCACCAAATGGCCGTGATCCTCTGCAGAGAGAAGCGTGTCCACACACACACACACACACACACACACACACACACACACACACACACACACTTGAGCTTCTGCAGTCCACGGAAATAGAAAAAGAGTTGACATCAGCAGAGGGTCTTTTCAATTGGCCGTTCCCTTACCTCCACCTCATCAAAACAACACCTGCTTAGATAGGGGAAACACACAGCAGAACAGAGCTGCTATAGGGGCTAGGAGAGGCAGGAAGAGGAGGGAATGTCTGGCTAGAGACTGAAGATCGTGAGAAAATCTCTCCAACTTCAAACAGGCACCTGTAGCACACACACACACACACACGGAAATGCCAGTTTCCTGCCGTGTCCCCAGCACGATTGCTATTCAAAGGAGAGAGTGTTCTCTAGCGATGCGTCATTGGAGAGTAGCGAGTCAACACTTGATCTGCGATATGAGCCACTAAAACCAGCTGCTTTTGGGCTGTGTGTGTGTGTGTGTGTGTGTGAAGCTGTGGCCTCGCAGTAAAAGACTCTGGCACGGGGCTGAGCAGTGTGTGTGAGAAAGTGTGAGGCCTAGCTAACTGTAAAAGTCCCGAGTGAATCCTGTGCTGTGCCAGAGAGAGAGGGCCGAGTCCCACACCAGACAGGCCCCGGTGATGACTAATCTAAGACACCTGTAGCTGCATGGTGACTACTCCACTCCTCAGCTCTCTCCTCACCTCTTTCTTCCTTCTTCTGTGACTCCTGCTCTCCCCTCGGAGTCCTGTCTAAAGAGCAGTGTAGGACTGGGGAAAGAGCCACCTCAACCTACATTCTCCCAGAGCCAAGACATATCAGCCTCATCTCCACATCTCTGAAGTTTTAACGCCTGACTGGTATACAACCACACAGCCTGGTCAACAACCACACAGCCTGGTCAACAACCACACAGCCTGGTCAACAACCACACAGCCTGGACAGCCTGGTCAACAACCACACAGCCTGGTCAACAACCACACAGCCTGGTCAACAACCACACAGCCTGGTCAACAACCACACAGCCTGGTCAGCCTGGTCAACACCACACAGCCTGGTCAACAACCACACAGCCTGGTCAACAACCACACAGCCTGGTCAGCCTGGTCAACAACCACACAGCCTGGTCAACAACCACACAGCCTGGTCAACAACCACACAGCCTGGTCAACAACCACACAGCCTGGTCAACAACCACACAGCCTGGTCAACAACCACACAGCCTGGTCAACAAGCACACAGCCTGGTCAACAAGCACACAGCCTGGTCAACAACCACACAGCCTGGTCAACACCACACAGCCTGGTCAACAGTCTAAACTCTTGTCCTCGGCACCGGGGCAGGATGTGGATGCGGCCTCCCACCCCTCAACGGAAATATTGGTTCCCAGGGCCCTTATCTCAGCGGAAGCATTTCCCCTGGGAAGGGAAACGGAGGCGCGACATCAGGAACTACCATACCTCCTTGTTAACTTCCTGCGGTGCAGTGTGGTGTGATAGGCTGATGGCGTCACCCGAGGGATTAGCCCAGTTGGTTTCTGGGCAATAAAGCCAGAACGCTAGGCAGGTATCACATGGATATTACAGACAGTAATGACTGTTAGTTTAACTAGCCTCTGTTTTAGCCTCTTACCTTGTGTGAGTAGTGAGGATCCATGATCCGGGCCAGTCCAAAGTCTCCTATCTTCAGCACCAGGTCCTCTGTGTTGACGAACAAGTTGGCAGGCTTCAGGTCTCTGTGCAGTACGTTGGCAGAGTGGATGTACTTGAGGCCTCTCAGCAGCTGGTACATGAAGAGTCTGGCGTGGTCCTCAGAGAGTAGACCCCTCTCCAGGAGCTGACACAGGTCTGTCTCCATGTACTCCTGGACGATGTACACAGAGTTCACCTCTGTCAGAGAGACTATGTCCTCTGTTAGGTGACGACCGCTGGGCCCAAGGGTCTCAAATACCTGGCAGAGGGAAGGTGTTCATATGTTAACATCAACTCATACGAGCAGATACACCTGCATGTTGTCTGTGTGTTCCTGACTGTGTGCAGTGTAACTTCCATCCTGTCTGTTTAAGCACTAACTAGTGGGAGGTAGTCCAACAATTGGAAGTGACTTGTATTGTTCGACTCAGGCCAAGTCGTATGACTGCAGAGTTTGATGTTGCAGTGTGACTTGAGCAAGGGGAGTCTCTCCCCCCCCTGCCCCCTACTGTCTGCAGTGTTAGGAGCTGACCCATTCCACTGTCTGCAGTGTTAGGAGCTGACCCATTTCCACTGTCTGCAGTGTTAGGAGCTGACCCATTACCACTGTCTGCAGTGTTAGGAGCTGACCCATTCCACTGTCTGCAGTGTTAGGAGCTGACCCATTTCCACTGTCTGCAGTGTTAGTAGCTGACCCATTCCACTGTCTGCAGTGTTAGGAGCTGACCCATTCCACTGTCTGCAGTGTTAGGAGCTGACCCATTCCACTGTCTGCAGTGTTAGGAGCTGACCCATTTCCACTGTCTGCAGTGTTAGTAGCTGACCCATTCCACTGTCTGCAGTGTTAGGAGCTGACCCATTCCCACTGTCTGCAGTGTTAGGAGCTGACCCATTTCCACTGTCTGCAGTGTTAGGAGCTGACCCAATCCACTGTCTGCAGTGTTAGGAGCTGACCCATTCCACTGTCTGCAGTGTTAGGAGCTGACCCATTTCCACTGTCTGCAGTGTTAGGAGCTGACCCATTTCCACTGTCTGCAGTGTTAGGAGCTGACCCATTCCACTGTCTGCAGTGTTAGGAGCTGACCCATTCCACTGTCTGCAGTGTTAGGAGCTGACCCATTCCACTGTCTGCAGTGTTAGGAGCTGACCCATTTCCACTGTCTGCAGTGTTAGGAGCTGACCCATTCCACTGCTGTCCTGACAAAAATACATTTCCATATGAAAGGCCAATATAAAGTATTGTACAGTTCGTTACAGCATTTCCTGTGTTACCTTGACGGTGTTGTCGTGGTCCAGCCTCCTGATGATCTTGATCTCTCTCAGGGCGTGTTTGACGCTCTGAGGATCCGTCAGAATGATCTTCTTCACCGCCACTCGTTTGTCGCAGTCCGTGTCGATGGCTGAGAACACCAGGCCGTTCCCTCCGTAGCCCAGAGGCTTCAGGTCCATGTAACGTGGGCCCAGGTCAAACCCGTGGATGTTCATCAGAGACTCAAACTTCTCCGCCATCTTGGATTTGGTGTTTTGACTAAGTTTGCGATTGACTTTGGGGGTTGTTCAATACAAAAATGGACAAACTGACTGGTAATAAGCTATAGGAGGTCTTGCCTGGTGGGTAACATTGTGAAAATAGAAATTGTGGATGGTATAACCCTTACAGAAGACTACTGTTTCCCCCTGTCTAACCCTCACAGAATCACACGGCTCTCGGACTCACAACCAGAGTAGAAAGTCATGTTTGTTTGACAAATGGAGCAAGTTTTTCCAGGCCTAATATGAATTACTTTTTCAAAATCTGTTTTGTTTGTTTGTTGTTTTTTGCAGCTTCTCCGGTTTTTAAACCGTTTTTAAACGTTTATAGTGTTTAACAGCCAGCAATAATGGAATGAACTCAAGAGGCCAATTCAAAAACTACAACAGCATCTTGTTGCATCCTCACAGTGCAGATACATTCAGTGATAGACTCATCCTGTGTAGCTGCATTGATTACAATTGCGCTAAAAATAACTACAATTTTAAATTTTTTTTTTTTTTTTGTTTTTTGTTGTTGTATTTACTCAAATCTTCTTCCTGTTGAAACCACCGCTCATCCAAAAATGGTGTCTTGCCTTTTAGTCTTCACAGAGTAGTCTGGCCCTCAACAATCGGGTGGCTCAAGCTCACCACAGTCGCAATCAAAACTATCCTCCATTTTACATAGGGGTAACCTGAAACAGAAACAACACAATGCTTTAGGTCAGCAATCAGACAACAATTAGACAATAGTAACACTGCCCACGGCTGGCTGACTGGACACAGTTCCATTCAGCCGTTTTAACAGCCTGACATCAAACGGACTGAACGACTGTCACCGTCCAATTTAAGATGACCCAAAAGAGAAATACATGGAGAGAAATGCTAGCTAATACATTTCAAAACTTTCAAACTAGGTTTTTTCATCCAATTGGCGACAGATTTTGCACACAAATATTCAAAAAAAATCTGCATAAAAACAATATGCAAATTTTCCCCACCGGAGTTTCCATCAAATTGACTTGTGCATGATGACATAGTGATGACATAGTGATGACATAGTGCGCATCAAAACACATTTTGCGGTTAAATTCCCACGTAAAAATAAAATAAAAGCAAGTTAAATGGTTTCTCATCACATTTTCAACTCTACTGATGGTTTTCACAAAAAAAAAGATGTATAGCAAGTGTGTCCATTCTGGTATTGGCACGCTCACAGATACAGTGTGGGTATAGATACAGTGTGGGTACAGATACAGTGTGGGTATAGATACAGTGTAGGTATAGATACAGTGTGGGTACAGATACAGTGTGGGTACAGATACAGTGTGGGTACAGATACAGTGTGGGTACAGATACAGTGTGGGTATAGATACAGTGTGGGTATAGATACAGTGTGGGTATAGATACAGTGTAGGTATAGATACAGTGTGGGTATAGATACAGTGTGGGTACAGATACAGTGTGGGTATAGATACAGTGTGGGTATAGATACAGTGTGGGTATAGATACAGTGTGGGTACAGATACAGTGTGGGTACAGATACAGTGTGGGTATAGATACAGTGTGGGTACAGATACAGTGTGGGTACAGATACAGTGTGGGTACAGATACAGTGTGGGTATAGATACAGTGTGGCTATAAGACTATAATTTGATTATTATTCGACAAAAGAGCGAGATGATGTTTAGTTGTCAAACGGCAGCCAAGCATCGATGATCACGTCAACAGAATAAGACCCTTGATATTTATTGGAAAATAGTCTTATATTTTAACTATTAGGAAAACGTCCAGTTTTAGTCAATAAACTTCTAAAATAAAATAGCTAGCTACCTGGCTTTGTAATCCAGCCAAGTTGCAATAAAGACCATATGGTCCGTGGAAAGTTGCTAGGCAGATGTTAGAATGGGCAAAACTAGTTTGGTAACGAACAATGCCTTTTCCAGCATGATGGAGTACCTTGCCATAAGGCAAAAGTGATAACTAAGTGGCTCGGGGAACAAAACATCGATAATTTGGGTCCATGGCCAGGAAACTCCCCAGACCTTAATCCCATTGAGAACTTGTGGTCAATCCTCAAGAGGCGGGTGGACAAACAAAAACCCACAAATTCTGACAAACTCCAAGCATTGATTATGCAAGAATGGGCTGCCATCAGTCAGGATGTGGCCCAGAAGTTAATTGACAGCATGCCATGGCAGGATTGCAGAGGTCTTGAAAAAGAAGGGTCAACACTACAAATATTGACACTTTGCATCAACTTCATGTAATTGTCAATAAAAGCCTTTGACACTTATGAAATGCTTGTAATTATACTTCAGTATTCCATAGTAACATCTGACAAAAATATCTAAAGACACTGAAGCAGAAAACTTTGTGGAAATTAATATTTGTGTCATTCTCAAAACTTTTGGCCACAACTGTACACCTGGCTTAAATGTGGGTGGACTGGACCTCCAACCTCAAATAAAATAACAGTTTTTATAAAAAATACCTCTTTCAGCACCCAAAGAATAGCGTTAGCCTGCAATTACAGAGAACAATGTATGTAATTGCAGGTTATTCTTTGGGTAATGAAATCAGTAGTTTTTAATAAAAACTTCATTTTAAATATGACTCTCGACACTCCAGTGTTGCCAATTTAGCGACTTTGTTGCTAGATTTAGCAAGTCAGATCCTTCCAGTGACTTTTATTGGGAAAAGTATTTAGATACTTTTTAAAGGCTGCCCCAGTTAGTTTTGGTTGATTTAATTTATTTAACTAGGCAAGTCAGTTCAGAACAAAATCTTATTTACAACGACCCAGGCCAAACCCGGACGAAGCTGGGCCAATTGTGCGCCGCTCTATGGTACTCCCAATCAAGGCCGGATGTGATGCAGCCTGGTTTCAAACCAGGTACTGCGGTGTCTTAGCGAGCTGCTCTCTACGTCACTCTGAGACCACTGCGCCACTCGGGATTTAGTGACTTCCGTGTTTGTGTACCCTGCCTGGCTCAACTCAGCTGCTCCTCCACTGAGGTAGCGCCACTCTAGCCTCTTGGTCCTCACCCCTCTGCTGCAGCGAGTGAAGTTCATTTATTAAATCGGCTCCTTGTCAAATGACACCACAGCTCTCTATAAGGCATAAACAATAATAACAAGTTAAAAAATAAAGTGTATACTATTTTCAAAAAAAGTACTTGCTGTTTTTTTTTTTTTAAATGTGCATTTTAATGACTCATTGCATGAGAGGACTGAGGGACAGCATAAACGTAAAAACAAATCCCTATTATGTAATCTAGGGACAAATGGACAAAAGCTACTTTTTTTCCTTTTAAAAAATTAAATAAATAAATGTTAACACTGCGCCGCTCAACTCCATAGTAAATCGTGGAGTTGAGTCGGCTGGTAAACTAGCTACTGTAGCATCATTCGCTAACTAGCGACACACTTTCTATCCAAAACGGAACCAGAAAAACACTCCGAAATGTTTAAATGTAAATAACATGGCGATAGCAGTTTGCCAACAAAACATGTTCGCCGTATTGCCGACTATAGGTTATTTTGTGTGAAGATAACCACGTTATTACGATTAACTTTCTCCAGATAGCCACTGCTAGCCAAGTTAACCATGTGATCCCCCCCATTAAAGTCGTGAACCTCCGACTCCGGTGATAATTCGGGGAACAGACCCCCTAGTTGACTGTTCGCATTATCCTAACCTTAACAGGGGAAAATGAAATATCGTTGATATTCAGCCAAAGGCTTCTTCTATATAACGTTACCCATATAAACAACGTTTTATCCACATATTTGGTCGATACGAGTGAGAGAGGTTTTCAACGATCCCCGTGACATGAACAAAGGCGCCCTGTTGTTGGCCAGAGGGTCTGAGCAGGCTAACCTCACAAGGCCGTCGCTAGTTAGCTTTATTCGGCTCCGTGGTCGTCCCTCTGAGGCATACAACAGCGGATCCTGCTCCCTCCTAACACAAAGCCGACGTCGAAAATATCACATCATCTGCCGTTTAAAAACATAATACGACCTTCCCACATAACAATACACTTATCCAACCAAACAAAACAAAAAAATAGTATTGAATCACTTACTGTTCTCGTCCGTTTCATTTGATATAGCGATGTTTTTTTCAAAGCGATATAAGGTCGGGCTGCGCTCCGTCCGCACCGCGCTGCGAGTCTGTTACCATCGCCATTCAGACTGGCTGCCCGCGTCAGCGTCGGCGTCATTCAACAGACGTGGAGAACGGAGACGATGGGGAATCGGGCGGTAAATTCAAAATATCGGAATAAAACAAATATTTAGGGCGATTCTATCTTCTAATGTTTGTTTGATGTTATTTTACTGACTGTGTTTTTTGTTATGTTTTTTTTTTTAAATAGTCTTAGTGTCCGAATAAACTGTTATTTTACGCTGTGGGCCCTGAAGTTATTGACAGCCAGCCAGGCAGAATCTTATCCTAAATAGATAGCCCCAATACAAAGGAAAAACACTAACAGGCCGCCATCACTATTGACTGGAGGATCAAAGCAGCCTTGGGAAACCTCAAACGCAAAACAGTTAAACATTAAGTAACAGTCATTAAAACAGTTAAAAATCAATTAACAGCCATTAAAAACAGTTAACATCAATTCATTATTAAACTGCTGATAGTTAGGATTATGTTAATTCAGAAGGTCATTGTTTTTAGACGTAGGTCTGTACATAAAATAATGCATAGGCCTAATTGACAACCTGTCATGTTCAGCCTATATAAAGCCTATAGCCTAATTGACAATCATATTGAGCCTATATATATATATAAAGCCTATATCTTATATTTATAGTAAACACAGAGACTATGCGGTTGAGTCTGACTGCTCAATGAAATCCTCATGTATTAAACTTAAAGTAAAACACAGATCGATAGGCGGTATAAGCTTATCTTCACATCAAATTCAATCAATCATTTAATCATGACCTATAGTTTTCTGTACTTCTCTCGCGTGTATTTTACCTGTTATTGACTGGGCACAGGTGTAGTCAGTGCCTGTTACGCTTGGACCATATGTCACACACACTTGCTGAGACGGAGGATTATATTTATATTCTCAAAATATTCAAAAAATAAATATTCAAAATCAACACTCAAGAGAGATACTAATATTTGTGTCAACTTCCAAGCAAGTCAATCAGACAAGACAGACACACTTGTTTTGGAAATCCTTCTGCTTGCGAAGGACTGCGGAGGTGCTGCCGTTGTTTTTCATCCTTCAGCAGCAATGCAGTGTTTTCTGAGTTTGGCCTAAATGCTATTTTCAGATTATGGTACACAGTACTGGGTTATTAGCCGCGTTAGAGGTAAAAGTCCCTCGGAAAGGTTACTGGTGCTGCGCGAGGATTTAGATAGTCCATCTGTCATGATGCGCAGGGCTTGTCGCCTTTTTCTGCTGGTTTTTTTTTGTCTTCTTTTTTTTCCCCGACTGGCGGTATGTGGAATCTCTCGCACTGCGATCTACCTACATCCTTCCGAAAATAGTATGCCAAATAAAGGAATAAAAATCACACAGAAATAAAACAGAATAGCCTAAATATTCGGATCCAGAGATATTCCGATATATTCTGCGGGTCTGGGGTCCTTGTCTGCTATGCAGTAGCTTCACCAGTCAGTCTGTGAGCCAGTGTGATGTAACAACATCAGCATAGGCAGCACCAGAGCAGGGGAGAGCGGCGGGGAAGGAGGATATGTAGGATATGTTGATGAATGAACGAGCAACAGAATCGGCCAGTTTAATGAGAGGACCGGAAGAGGCCGGACGCGGAAGCAGCAGGAGCAATGTGGTAGGTTGCTCCCATCAACTGCAGTGTCCATCAGCAGGGCCAGCAGACCATGTGAAGAGCCGTGTGGCTGAGAATGCTGCAGAACGTTACCTGACCCAGCCTGGGATGATGATGATGATGATGTAGACTAGTGGGATGGAGAGACTGGAAGGATGCTCAGTCTATTATGCGACAGACATGGTGAGGTGAGCATTTTGAGACCATGTCCAAGGAGCAGGCTACAGATCAGCTTCTCTATGACAGTTCCATATGAAGGTGTAAAGAAAAGTAGCTGAATGGAATTCTGACCAATGGTACAAATTGCCTACGTTCACACATAAATCAATAACTATGACATAGATCAATAACTACCGTAATATATAGATGAATCACTACGGTAATATATAGATCAATCACTACGGTAATATATAGACCAATCACTACAGTAATATATAGATGAATCACTACGGTAATATATAGATGTATCACTACAGTAATATATAGATGAATCACTACGGTAATATATAGATGAATCACTACGGTAATATATAGATTAAGGTTAGTCTACAGGTTAGTCTACAGGTCCCCCAAGGTTAGTCTACAGTATCATTTGTTGAGTCCCTTAGACTCCCCCTCAAAAAACATTCATATTGTATATTCATATTGTCATTCATATTGTCAACCTGCTGAGGGGAGCTGAAGTAGTAGGATATCCATCACACTAGCTTATGTAACTAGCTTATGTAACTAATGTAACTAAGGTAACTATTGTAACTGATGTAACTAATGTAACTAATGTTGCTAATGTAACTAATGTAACTAATGTAACTAATGTTGATCTGTTGAAACTGAAGCCGTAGCACCACACAGATGGTCAGTATGAAGTAGCACCATAGATAGTGGGAGCTGGATTTGACAAAACAAAGCTGCCGTGACTTTGACATCACATATTAAACTCTATCCTAATGCACACAGGGACAACACACCTGTGTCTACACTGTTACCACAGAACCACTTTGTATCGATGTGCTGTGCTTTACGGGCTGAGACATCCCTGTCTGAGTCCCGGGATGCATTACAAATAGCACCCTAGGGCATAGGGGTCTATTTGGGACTTCATTCCAGTGTTAGTTCATCTGCACAGAACGTTCTCTGTCCTCGGAGTGTGAAGAGTGGTTTCTGACTGCCGTGTCTCCAAGGAGACGTGAAAATTCTGTTTACACCCGTCTGTCACCTTATATGCTGCTGTGATGATGACAGCGGGCATAATCACAAAGGAAGCTCATCACAAGCCTGCCTGCCTGCATGCCTGTCTTTCTGAGTGCCTGCTTGTCTGCCTGTCTGTCTTTCTGCCTGCCTCCGCCTCGACTCATGCTTCCAGCTCACCATATCTCACCACAGAGAGAGAAAGAGAGAGAAAAAGAGAGACATACAGAGATCTCTAAGCGCTCGTTGTTCATCTACAATCGTCAAAAACTAAATTGCTATTCGGCTGAAACAGACAGTCACAGGATCTTGCCCAGCCAACAAACCTCTCATGTCTCTTAGACTCTCCTACACGGCCAGCCAACAAACCTCTCATGTCTCTTAGACTCTCCTATATGCCCATAGAACACTTCAACCAGAGTCCCTCTGCACTTATACTGTGCTTCTGCCCTGTTCAACTTAGTCTGTAACTTGATATTACAGCCGTCTATCTCTCTTACCATGGTTGAAATCCTCCTGGAGTGTCAGGAACGCCATGGTACAGAACAGCAGTTAATCCATACAGTTATGCACTAAAGAAAGAGACCAATATCCAACTGTCCAACACGGCTTGTCCCACAGTCCACAGGGCTTTACAGTAGCCCCTCGGCAGCCAGGAAAAGGGAAGTAGACAGTTGCCAGACAGACAGTCCACTAGTAGCCTGTGGAGTGATACAGTACTATGTAGAAATAGATTGTCACAGTCTTGGTGATATGTTGTGTTGCTCCATGTGAGTCAGTCTGGGTTGGGAGGTGGAGCTCCATGAAGAGTACATGTAGGCTGAACATGGAGAGAGAGAGAGAGAGAGAGAGAGAGAGAGAGAGAGAGGGGGGGGAGGGAGGAGCAGAGGGGGGATGGGGGAGGAAGGGGGAGAGAGAGAAAGGGAGTGAGGGGGAGGAGCAAAGGAGCGAATGAGAGAGGGGGAAGAGAGAGGGAGGGGGAGAGACAGGGGGGAGAAGGAGGAGAGAGAAAAAAGAGAGGGAGGGAGCGAGGGAGACTGAAGGGGGAGGAGAGAGAAAGTAGAGATGGAGAGAGAGAGGGACATTAAGAGAGAGGGAGGAGAGAGGGAGAGTGGGGGGAGGAGTCTAAGCTGAATATGGTTAGATCTGTCACTGTCACAATGCCTGTTAGACCACTGCCTGTTAGATACTCTCTCTCTCTCTCTCTCTCTCTCTCTCTCTCTCTCTCTCTCTCTCTCTCTCTCTCTCTCTCTCTCTCTCTCTCTCTCTCTCTCTCTCCCTCCATCTCTCTGTCTCTCACTGCATCTCTCTCTCTCTCTCTCTCTCTCTCTCTCTGTCTCTCCCTGCATCTCTCTCTCTCTCTCTCTCTCTCTCTCTCTCTCTCTCTCTCTCTCTCTCTCTCTCTCTCTGTCTCTCTCTACCCCCCCTCTCTCTCTCTCTCTCTCTCTCCCCCTCTCTCTCTCTCTCTCTCTCTCTCTCTCTCTCTCTCCCTGCATCTCTCTCTCTCTGCTGCTTCCTGAAGACATAGAGTTTATGCCTTCTTATCTTCATGTGATTGTGTTAGTTGCATGTGTGAGAAGTGAGGTTGCTGTATAATCATACCATATTCGTTTCTCTCTCCCTCTCTCTCTCTCTCCCCCCCTCTCTCCCCCTCTCTCTCTCTCTCTCTCTCTCTCTCTCTCTCTCTCTCTCTCTCTCTCTCTCTCTATCTCTCTCTCTCTCCCTCTCCCTGCATCTCTCTCTGTCTCTCCCTGCATCTCTCTCTCTCTCTCTCTCTCCCTCTCTCTCTCTCTCCCCCCCTCTCTCCCCCTGCATCTCTCTCTCTCTCTCCCTGCATCTCTCTCTCTCTGCTGCTTCCTGAAGACATAGAGTTTATGCCTTCTTATCTTCATGTGATTGTGTTAGTTGCATGTGTGAGAAGTGAGGTTGCTGTATAATCATACCATATTCGTTTCTCTCTCCCTCTCTCTCTCTCTCCCCCCCTCTCTCCCCCTGCATCTCTCTCTCTCTCTCTCTCTCTCTCTCTCTCTCTCTCTCCCTGCATCTCTCTCTCTCTGCTGCTTCCTGACGACATAGAGTTTATGACTTCTTATCTTCATGTGATTGTGTTAGTTGCATGTGTGAGAAGTGAGGTTGCTGTATAATCATACCATATTCGTTTCCTTAATACTCTTCTTTTGCAAAGGGCAGTGCAGAGATGCTTTTATCATGTGGTATCTGTTGTGGTACATATATAGTACCAGTCACAAGTTTGGACACACCTAATGCCAAGAGTGTGCAAAGCTGTCAACATATGAAATATATTTAGATTTGTTTACCACTTTTTTTGGTTACTACATGATTCCATATGTGTTATTTCATAGTGTTGATGTCTTCACTATTATTCTACAATGTAGAAAATAGTACAAATAAAGAAAAACTCTTGAATGAGTAGGTTTGTCCAAACTTTTGACTGGTAACTGTTTAGTCATTTCGTCCTGTCTTTGTGTGGCTGGTGTGAGAATGGAGAAAGGGTGTTGGGTATGTTAGTGTGATGTTACAGGGTAGTAATATGATGGTAGTGGTGTGTTGGTGTGATGTTACAGGGTAGTAATATGATGGTAGTGGTGTGTTGTTACAGGGTAGTAATATGATGGTAGTGGTGTGTTGGTGTGGTGTTACAGGGTAGTAATATGATGGTAGTGGTGTGGTGTTACAGGGTAGTAATATGATGGTAGTGGTGTGTTGGTGTGGTGTTACAGGGTAGTAATATGATGGTAGTGGTGTGTTGGTGTGGTGTTACAGGGTAGTAATATGATGGTAGTGGTGTGGTGTTACAGGGTAGCAATATGATGGTAGTGGTGTGTTGGTGTGGTGTTACAGGGTAGTAATATGATGGTAGTGTTGTGGTGTTACAGGGTAGTAATATGATGGTAGTGGTGTGTTGGTGTGGTGTTACAGGGTAGTAATATGATGGTAGTGGTGTGGTGTTACAGGGTAGTAATATGATGGTAGTGGTGTGTTGGTGTGGTGTTACAGGGTAGTAATATGATGGTAGTGGTGTGGTGTTACAGGGTAGTAATATGATGGTAGTGGTGTGGTGTTACAGGGTAGTAATATGATGGTAGTGGTGTGTTGGTGTGGTGTTACAGGGTAGTAATATGATGGTAGTGGTGTGGTGTTACAGGGTAGTAATATGATGGTAGTGGTGTGTTGGTGTGGTGTTACAGGGTAGTAATATGATGGTAGTGGTGTGGTGTTACAGGGTAGTAATATGATGGTAGTGGTGTGTTGGTGTGGTGTTACATGGTAGTAATATGATGGTAGTGGTGTGTTGGTGTGGTGTTACAGGGTAGTAATATGATGGTTGTGGTGTGGTGTTACAGGGTAGTAATATTAGTCTGTTATTAGCTCTCAGACAGACTGACCAACTTGACATGCAGCCATTTGGGACAGGCCCTACATCTTCTAAAGCCAGAAACAATTGGTATAGACTAGTGGGTAAACAACTGGTATAGACTAGTGGGTAAACAACTGGTAAAGACTAGTGGGTTAACAACTGGTATAGACTAGTGGGTAAACAACTGGTATAGACTAGTGGATAAACAACTGGTATAGACTAGTGGGTTAACAACTGGTGTAGACTAGTGGGTAAACAACTGGTATAGACTAGTGGGTTAACAACTGGTATAGACTAGTGGGTAAACAACTGGTATAGACTAGTGGGTAAACAACTGGTATAGACTAGTGGGTAAACAACTGGTATAGACTACTGGGTAATCAACTGGTATAGACTACTGGGTAAACAACTGGTATAGACTAGTGGGTAAACAACTGGTATAGACTAGTGGGTAAACAACTGGTATAGACTAGTGGGTAAACAACTGGTATAGACTAGTGGGTAAACAACTGGTATAGACTAGTGGGTAAACAACTGGTATAGACTAGTGGGTAAACAACTGGTATAGACTAGTGGGTAAACAACTGGTATAGACTAGTGGGTTAACAACTGGTATAGACTAGTGGGTAAACAACTGGTATAGACTAGTGGATAAACAACTGGTATAGACTAGTGGGTAAACAACTGGTATAGACTAGTGGGTAAACAACTGGTATAGACTACTGGGTAAACAACTGG